>NW_020954608.1:5837578-5863673 GCF_900497805.2 Vombatus ursinus | reverse complement strand
TCTTTCTTTCTTTCTTTCTTTCTTTCTTTCTTTCTTTCTTTCTTTCTCTCCTTCTTTCTTTCTTTGTCTTTTTTCCCCCTTAAGCTTCCCTGACAGCAGAGGGGAAATTAGAGTTCTGTTCCATCTTAGTATCTAGGACTGAGGTTAGCTAAGGAGTGTCAAAGCTGTGTCTTAGTCCTCCCTGTTTATGCTGCCTTGCTCTGGGGGAAACTACTGCATTAGTCAGCCAGAGAACGACATCGAAAGTGATCTTGAAGTAAGGGGCCACAGACTGGTTAATGCCTGTGGTGTTTCTGACAGTTGTCTCAATAACTTTCATTGTTAGGAATCATGAAGTGGTTGTTACTATGATAGCCAGAGACAATATGGAGTAAGTATAGCTCACCTGTGCCTGATATAGTCCATACCTGTACTCTTTGTTCTCTGCTTGTTATCCTCTGGATCTGGAATTGGCATGCCATTAGTCAGCTGGATCCTTTCTGGTTGTATCATCTGTACCAGAAGGGAGATAGAAGGAAGGCTTGAACATCTTTATCTCAGACCAGTGGGATGCCTGTATCTCATCCATGTCACATGCAAGATGTATGGTTTCTGTTTTGCACCCAAGAGAGTGTCAGAACAAGAATTTTTCAATGTAAAATGAAAGCCAGACTTCAACATGCTCTCCGATAATAGGTTTAGGCTGGTTGGCATACTGCAGCATCTGTAACAAAATGTATGCTACATCTATATTGCATGTGATATGAAAATGTTCATTTGCTATAAAAAAAAAGCATGTTATACTAACTGCTGATACAAATCCTGGTACTCAGGATTCATAGAATCATGGAATCCCAAAGCTGCAAGAGAACTAAGGACATCTAAACTGCCCCCCACTCCCACCCTACTCAATGGGACAATCCCTTCTCAATGAACAAAGGGTTTAATTGTCATTTTGGAAGTCTGGTAGTTGATTTAAGCATGGGGATTTCTTAACATTAATTACAGAGTAGTGGTTCTGAAAAATAATCACATGCCTCATCAAACAAGACATTATTCTTTTCTCATTGGTCCCAAGTCCTGGCCACTTAACACTCGTAAAATGGTAAGGTCATCTTATGAGAGAGACACCATGGAGGATAACACTAGATTTGGAGTCAGAAACCCTAACTTTCTAACTGAGCTGTTCCTCCTTTATAGGACTATAGACAGATTTAGAGCTAGGACCATACAATCCCACCCCATTATTATAAAGATAAAGGTCCAGGAAAGTTATAGAACTTATCTAATGTCACACTAGCTGAGTGAAAATTTGAACTCAAGCCCTCTGACTCCAGATCTAGTTTTCTTTCTATTGTATCACATTAGCTACTGGACCTTGGGTATATCTTATAACCACCCAAAATCAGCATTTTCTTATTTTTTCAAATAAGAACATTATTGCTTGTGACATTCATTTCATGGGATTGTTGTAAGGAAAGTATTTTATAAAATGGTAATCATTATATCAATGTGAGCTTATTATTGTAATGTGCCATGAATCTGTAGGTTTCACCTTCTGTCATAATCTGTTACTGGTTATCCTTGTGGAGAAAGCCCTGTACTCTATTCTGCAGCATTATCTCCCTTGTCTTCTTATATGTTATATATAGGAGAGCCCCTGGGGATAATATGTCATTTCTTCAAATGTGGTCTTTCTATTTAGATTGCCATAAATATGGAAAGGAAGCCATGAAGAATGAGAATGGGCAGTTTTTGAAAGCAGCCAGTAAGACTGTCTGCCTCTTCTCATCTGTGGAGAGCAGGGACAGGTACAGCCTCTTGGTAAAAGCAAGAACTGGGTATGCACATCCTGTCACATAGTCTTAACTTACAGCAACCTTCACAGTAGATCAAGTTGCTGATAGTCAGCAAGCTTAGTCAGCAGGCACTTAATGAGTGCCCATGGGGTAGATACAGTGCAGAACTGTTTGCCTACACAAACATAGGTAGCAGAAAAGACCAGTGTGAGTCCATATGTATTTCCCACATATATTTATATTCTTCACCAAGGTTATATATACACTTCATAGCTACCAGAACAAAAGAAATGGCTTGTTGTCTCAAAAAACATTTTGACAACATGGACTTTGATCTGCCTCAGGTCAGATCCAGGGGCAGCCATGTTTAAATACCTTCCCAGAGCTAAGTGTACCTATTAGATAGAAATATACTATATTCCTTGATACTGGTGATCCAAAAATATCAATCCTTTCACTAATTCCTAATGGTTATAATCCATACAAAGTATATAATAAATTTCTAGTTTAAGAAAGTACCCTAGAATAATAAGAATAAAAACAAAACCTCACATTTTTTCAATACGTCAATGTTCTCTGATTTCCTCTGTATGGGTATTTGTAGCCAGGTGTGCAGACTGAATCCCTTGAAACCTTAATAAATGGTCATCATGAATTGCTGTGACTGGTATCAACCTTTCTGGCGAGGAGACTTTACTTTTATAGAGGCAGCTACGTGGCTCAGTGGATAGAGCGCTAAGCCTGAAGTCAGGAAGACATGATTTCAAATATGTATTCAGATACTTACTAGCTGTGTGACACAGAGCAAGACATTTCAGTTTCTTCAACTGTAAAATGAATGTAGTAATAGCACCTAAATGGTAGGCTTATTATGAGAATAAAGTTAGACAATATTTGTAAATTGCTTAGCAAATTGCCTGGTATATAGTATGTGCTTAATAAACACTTATTTCCTTCCATCTTTGTACTTAGCTAGAATAGTCCCAACTTGAGTGATGAAAATTTCATCACCATCACTGGCCCTGTTCTCAAAGCCTTTCCATATTGGGAGGGCCTGCCAAAGAATGGATGTGTTCAAGAAGGACTAGCACCTTTGGTGTGAGGACTTGCTGAGCTCTTTTTTAGGGCTGCTCATCCATTTTTGGTGCTCCACATTCACCCAACTCTCACCTGTGGCCCCAAGAAACCATAGCATGTACAGTGACCACACCCCAGCAAACCATCTCTGCAGATGGGCTAAACCAGGTTGAGGATAACTGAAAGGCTTCAAACTTGTCAGTGAATTAGATGGATGTCTACCCCAAACATGTGAAGATTTCCCCTGGTAGAATGGGCAGATGAGAATAATTTGTTCCAATGGCTATGAAAGTGGTTGAAGGGGGCATTATGGAGTGCTTAGAGGTTAGTCAAACATTGAAGACACCAAGGTCATCTACTGCATCCCAGGTCATCACCAGTCATTTTGACTTTTGTCTAGCCACTGGACTTTGATAACTATGGAAGAAAGAATGAGGTTGATGACTCTGTACAATTGTGCCTCACTTAAATCCAATTCACACACAATTCAAGAGATTATCCATAATGTCATTGGTCTTCTTCAAAATGAAGGACAAACAATATATAAAAGATGTAACAGTTACAAAGCACTTTATATGCATTATGTCATTTGATCTTCACAATAGTTTTTTAATACAGAAGTCTTAGCTATAGACCTGAAGGGGACCTTAGAGGTCATCTAGTTCAAAACTTAATTTCATAAATGAGGAAACTGAGGATCAGGGATATTAAATTCCCAAAAGACATATAATAAGTGTCAGAGATAAGATTTGAACATAGCTCCACTAATAATAGTACAAATGAGGAAACTGAAACTCAGAGAATTATTCAAGGTCATACAAGTAGTACCTGGTCAAGTCAGATCTCTTGACCATATTTTCAGTGAATATAGTTGTTGTCTGTACAACAATTACCCTCAAACTATCTTTTCCTAGAACAATATTTATTGCTTACAAAGTCCAATTAAAACCACAGTTAACAAATCTTGGTCATACTGGCCAAATCATGTCAATTTAATTCAATGAAAAGAAATGTCCTACTAACATTTACAACAGAAGCATTAAAAGGTGGTATTATCAGCAAGAGATTTCGGTATGGAAGAAGGAAGATGGGGAGAAAAAATATGGAATGGGAGACCATTACTTTGTCTGAATTAAGAGATGTTCAACTGGTAGAGGGTGGAGATAAGATGACAGAGTAAAGGCAGGAACTCACCTGATCTCTCACCCAAACCCCTCCAAATAACTTTAAAAATGACTCTAAACAAATTCTAGAGCAGTAGAACAAACAAAAAACACAGAGTGAAACAAATTTCCAGCCCAAGTCAACTTGGAAGGTCATCAAGAAAGGTCTGTTGCACCAGGGAGAGAGAGGAACACAGTCCAGTGCAGGCCACACCAGTGCAGACCGGGCCCTAGCACACCTAGAGAAGGGCTTGGGGCAACTGAATCACTGGCAGCAGTGGTAGTTCAAGATATTTCAGCCCACAAATTCCAAAGATAATGTAGAAGGTTGTTAGGAAAGGTCTGCTGTACCTAGGAGACAGTGGAGCGTGGTGCAGTGCAGGCTGTACCAGCACAGCCTTGGCCACAGCAAACCAGGAGCAGACCTTAGGAGTAACTGAATCTACAGCAGCAGTGGCAGCACTAGTGGCTGCTTCCAAAGCTCTCAGTCCACAGATGGTAAGGGGGTCAAACAACTGGTCAGAAGGAGATTATAGGGGTCTTTTTGCTAACACTGAGATAAAACTCTGTTGCTTTGCCCATATGCAAATCCAGGTCACAATTCTGGGTGACAGTCTCAGGGCAAGGATGAGCACTAGCATAGCAGAGCTTGTGACATCAGTGGAAGTGGGACCCTCCTCAGGGTTGCAGGGTAGAAAAGAGTGCTTGTGGTCACTCACAGACCAGAGCACAGGCCAGAAGATCAGTAAACACAGATCTCCTTAGATCACACTACCTAGGAAGAACTGAAAACTTATAGGTCCCTAGAAGTATCTCTGAAAATAGCTGTATTAAACTCCTGAAGTTTGGGATAGTTCATCCTCCACCCTGGAAGCAGAGTCCTCCTTTAACAAAGAGTTAAAAGTCAAGTAACAGGCTGGGAAAATGAGCAAACAGTGGGGAAAAAAATCTGACCATAGAAAGTTAATATAGTGTCAAAAAAGATCAAAACATGCACTCAGAAGAAGACAATAAAGTCAAAGCTGCTACATCTAAAACCTTCAAGAAAAATATTAATTGTTTTTAGGCCATGGAAGAGCTCATAAAGAATTTTGAAAATCAAGTAACAGAGGTTGAGGAAAAAATTGGAAGATAAATGAGAGTGACGCAAGAAAATCATGAGAAAAAAGTCAACAGCTTGGTTAGAGAGACAAAAAAATTATTGAAGAAAATAACACCTTAAATAATAGGTTAGGCCAAATGGTAAAAGAGGTCCAAAAAGCCAATGGGAAGAAGAATTCCTTAAAAAACAGAATTGATCAAATGGAAAAGGAGGTACAAAAGGTCACTGAAGAAAATAATTCCTTAAAAATTAGAATGGATCAAATGGAAGATAATGACTTTATGAGAAATTAAGAAACAATTCAACAAAACAAAAAAAGAAAAAGAAAAAATAAAAGACAATGTGAAATATTTCATTGGAGAAACAACTGACTTGGAAAATAGATACATGAGAGATAATTTAAAAGTTATTGAACTACCTGAAAGCCATGATCAAGAAAAGAGCCTAGATATCATCCTTCAAGAAATTATCAAGGAAAACTGCCCTGATATTCTGGAATCAGAGGGTAAAATAGAAATTGAAAGACTACCAATCATCCTCCTGCAAGACATCTCAAAATGAAAACTCCAAGGAATATTATAGCCAAATTCCAGTATTCATGGCATCCTGAGCAAGTCCTATGCCATAGGAAAGAAGATATAAATAGGAACAGCCCCATCTTAGACACAGGCTTTATAAACTCACATCACAGAGCATATAGGTATGAAAAGTATCACTTTGCCAACTTTCAGATTTTCACATGGTCATCCTTATACCTTGAGGTCAGCAGAAAAGAGAGGCCTAAGAGACAAGGATTATCCTTTTAGTATGGAGCTCCAGCTCACCAGTAAATTATAAGTATTATCATGGCTGATACAAAATAGTTATATGATATCTCTACCTTCTTTGAAGTGGTAGGAAGGAAGGGGAAAGCTCTCTATTATGTGGTCACTGTTAGGCTCATTTCAAATTCCATGTCTTCCATTAAGTTTTTTTCTGCAATTAGATGTCTTCTGTCCTACTGCCGGGTTCTTGTAATACTTTGTACTTATCTAATGGAGATTATATTCTTCACATATTCTTGTGCTTCATAGACTTGACTGACCTTTCTACCCATTCCAACATCAGCCTTGAAATCATGGGCTATGTGTCTCAGTCATTTTTGTGTCACATATAGGGCCCATATGTTTTACATGTAGTTAGTACTTAGCAAATGTTTGCTTAATTAAATAGAAGTTGTAAAAATTATCCTGTTTTCATGTTTTATTATATAGATACTACCTTCTTTTGCTGCAGATTTCAATTATAAAAAGAAACAGACTGACTTTCATGGTATGCTTCATGTTAATGTCTTGCTAGTTTCAACAGATTTTGCTAACTTAGTGGCTCAAAAAATGGAACACTGGATATAGGAGATAATCTAATAGTCTCCTAAGGAAGATATCTATTGGGGGTCAGGGTACTTTCAGCTATGAATCTATCACTGACATTATATAATCAGCCAGAAACCATATATGGAAAGGAAAAGTTATGGACACAGTTCAGTTGGAGTGTTTTGAGTAGGGTAAAGTGGGAAAGAAGCCTAAGAATAGGTTTGATGAAGCAACATCCAGTGTAAATATTGAACTGACATATTATGTAGTTAAATCAGTAGGTTTGTGGAAACACAGGACTTGGGAATTTATGGAATCATATGCATGAAAAGATTACTCTCTTGGAAGGGGGAAGGAGGGACACCAGGAAAATTTAGGTGATACACAAAGAAAAGCATCAGTAAAAATATGTTTTAAAAAGAAATATCCCTATATAAGCTGACAGGGAGAAGAGGAAATAGACTATAAAATTGGAAGTGAAAATAAAATTAAATGACTTTGGATATATGTACTGGAATATGGCTTTTATCTGGTATCCAATTTGAAATTAACTGAAGGGAGGGAGAGACAACTAAATGCTTTTGGTCATTTTATCAACTAATTGGAAACTAAATGCTACCTATGTATGCTTGGGATAAGGTTGACATTTGGTTTTAAAAAGAAAGCCCCAATTCTTATTTCCTATTTCTAGAGCTCATTCCTATTTCGGGGAGATAAGTAGGCAACCTTATGGATTATAGATAGCCTTTGATTTGAAATCCAAAGCTCTGAATTTGAATCTCAGCTGTGCCCCTTACTCATTGGAAAAACTTGGATAACTCATTTAAAGACTCTGAGCCTTCTCTTCCTCTTCTTTGAAATGGAGATAATGATGATTTCTCTGTTTACTTTAGATGATTGTTGTGAGATCACATATGCTTTGTAAGGCATGAATACATTGCAACTACCATTACTATGAGTGAAAGACTAAATCTTGGAGGCAATACAATCAAACCAGTAAGAGAATATAAAGATGTCCTTACCTACATTTTATAGTTCCAAAGACCTTGTATCGCACAGTAATAGTGAAGTTGAAGAGAAATTTCTATAGCTTAGGGTAGGTGCTAGATCTGTTATTTCATTGGTATAGGTAAGACCCACTGAAGAATTTCCTCTAGCAATACAGATTCTCTTCCTTTCTACAAGTTATGGACTTATAAAATTGTCTAGATCAATGAATTGTTAAGTGATTTGCCCAGGGTCACACAGCCAGGATGTGTAAGAGGTGCTTGGCAAACTCATAAACTCTCAGGTGTTCAGTTATCATCAATATGCAGATGATTCCCAGCTCTATTTATTCAGTCCTAGTACCTCTCCTACTAAGAAAGGCTTTCTGTCCACAAGTCTTCTTGAACATTTTTTTCTTTTCTGAAATAAGTGAGAAAATCTCACACTTGGATTTGATCAAGTGAAAGAAAACAAAAAGGCTAAGGACTATATTTGAGACATCACTAAGAACTTAGCTACTCAATAGCATTTTGGTAATAGTTCACCATTTACAGAGATCTGAAGGTATTTTATTGATATCAAAATTAAGCATCTAGGGTATATAAAAAATTAACCTTTTAAAATTAAAAAAAAATGTGTATCTTGGATTCTTGTCATTCCCCAAAGTTTCATACAGGAATGATTCTGTCAATGCACATAATAAAGCTAGCCTTGGATTTGGAAGAAAGTCAGAGGAGAGGTGGAGTCACACTCAAATGTATCTGATTCAATTCATATCCCCAATATCACAGGCAGGTAGTAATCTTGGCTGGAACAAAATCTTGGCCAGAATTTTTCATCACTTCAGGAAATTTCAGATATAGAAATTTACACAGAAAGGTTAAGGAAGAGTACAAAACAAAATAAACAAACAAAACAGTATGGATAGATAGATAGATAGATATTTACTATCACAGTGTCTTGTCTTCCATTAGACTGTTTCAGAATGTCAGGGCTTAAAGGGACCCTAGAAATCATCCAATATAACCCAAACATAAATTAGAATCTTCTTATTCCATGTATTTAACACATGATCCAGATTTTTCTTAAAGATTTCCAGAAAGAGAGATCACAGTACTTATTGATGTATCCTATTCCACTTTGGGATAGTTCCAAATATTTGGAAGTTTTCCTTGCACCAAATCGTAATTTTACTTCTTTGCTATTTACACTTCTTTTCCCTGTCCTTTTCTCTCTGGGGATGAGAAAAACAAGTCTAATCCCTCTCCCACTTCATAGTCACCCAAATAATTGAAGATAACTTATATTCCTACTGAGTCTCATCTTCTTTAGTTTAAACATCCTCAGTTTTTTTTTTTCTGATGATTCTTCTGTGGCATGATGCCAAATTGGTTAGAGACAAATTGGTTAGTGACTCATGGGTTTGTGTTTTTCCAAGGACTATTTCAAGTTGGCTGCCATGCCAGCATGGCCCAATTGACTGGATGGAAGGGAAGTGATGTAGAATATCAGAAAGCAGACAAGTGAATGGGTGGAGGTAAGGGACAAGTCAAGTTAATTTGCTTAATGTAAAACCTCCATCTTCTGCTATCTGGAAAGGAGGCAAGATGTAGTCTTACTCATGGAATTAACTAGAGAAGAAAGATTCCAAATATATTGTGAGCATTGGCTTGGCTTAGAAAATGAATGAATGTTTACCTTTGCTCTTGATGCATGATGGTGGCTTTTTTTGTTCTGCTTAATATGACAGGAAAGATGAACACATTTGAAAATGCGTTCTGCTTGACATGACAGGAAAAATTACTCATATGTGAAAGAGGACCAGGTATAAAGGCCATGAACATGAATGTGGATACTTCAGTCCTCTCCCCATTGCTATCTTGTCTCCTTATAGTTTTATCCCTTCTTCGCATAATCTTGATGCACTAGGGATTCTGAAATCCTTTATTCCTTCCCTTCTACTTGACTCATCAATCCAATTAACACTGTTACTGAATTCAACTCAAATATTCCAATACTGACATTTCCTGGGGGAAAACCAACTGGACGTACATGTACCTTTTCTATGACCATTCGGTTTGCCCTCATCCAAGCACTCTACAGCATATCATTGTCCCTAAAACATGATATCCAAAACTATGCACATTACCCCAAATATGGTCTGATAAGAGAAGAGGACAGCTAGTGAGGCACACTATCAGCACATAATATTGTCTTGTTTAGATAAGTGAATAATATGCAAATAAGCTGTGTAGAGAAAATGTATGGTTTGATTCAGCATTGTGAAAAATGAATTCCCTACACTGAATTTAGACTAAAACATGTATAGGAGCAAAAGGATGATTATTCTTTGGAATCAGGAGTTTAACTATGTTTACCTAGGCATCTATCCATATATCTTACAAAGAGATTAAGGGAACTGTGTTTAAAAATGTGTTCTGTATTTTTCAGATCCTCACCTGCTAATGAAATGAGAATTGCTAAAGTAACTTTCACTATCACCTCTTACTGAATAATGCACATATACCTGAAATTCATAGCTGTAGGGTGTATCTCTACCTAAGAGAGCATGCTTCTATTGATTTGGAATTTTTTAGCAAAGTGTTTGAAACACAAAACAACATTGCCTGCCATTGGAGACATCTGTAATGTACTTGTCAGTTCATCTCCCTAGAAACAGAAGAAATGTTTATGACAAAACATATGTCAATGATAGCAATAACCCTGCTACTGTCTGGCATAGATGTAGCATCTTTCATCCATGTGTCTCAAATCACTTTAATGCAGATGGATTTTATCAGTTTAGAGAATAATCTTTAAAATGCATGTTGGAATTATACTTTTATTTCTTTGTGACTCCAAATCATTACAAGATCATAGGTTAGTACAAAAAAAAAATCTCCATTCAGAATATAGACGATTCTCCCTCTCCATCTCATAGTAGATATCCTACATTAAGTTAGGCAAATGGATTTTTTGAAGGGAAAGAGGGTAGAGAAAGAAGCATAAATATTTATTAGGAGTGGTATTTATGATTTTATAGGTATAGGGAACTCTTATAAGAGAAAATTAATGCTACCAAATAGTCAAACTTCTTTGCAGATTAAAGAATTATCAAGGGAAATGAGAGATTAAGTAATCTGCTCAGGGTCACAACACATTTGTTAGTGTTTAGACTTAAACCCAGGTCTTTCTCATTTCAAAGCCAGCTTCCTAGTTACTATTCTATGGTATATTTATTATATGCACAATAATTCCTTCAAGAAAATATTTGTAAAATGGGAGAATGTAGAAGGATTTGCTAATTGTTACCATCCTTTTGCATAGAATACGTTTTAGTACTTAAGCAGAGCTGGACATTCAGATATAGATATTCCCATCCATCATCTTAGATTGGATCCATCATTGTTTTCTCAACTTAAGTGTCAGTTAGGTGGCACAGTGAATAGAACACTAGATCTGGTGTCAAGAAGACCTGAATTCCAGTCTGGCTTCAGATACTTACCAGCTATATGACCTTTGGCAAGTCCCTTTAGCTCTGCTTTTCTTAGTTTTCTTAATTGCAAAGTAAGGATAACAATAGCACCTCCATCCTAGGGTTGTAGTAATGAGAAAATATTTGTAAAGCAACATGTACATAAGACCTGTTATATAAATGATTTACAGTTACTATTATTATTGTTGTCTACTTTTCTCCATAGCTTCTTCATCGCCAACCTACCTAAAATGTTGATAGTCT
Source organism: Vombatus ursinus (assembly GCF_900497805.2). Taxonomy (NCBI): domain Eukaryota; kingdom Metazoa; phylum Chordata; class Mammalia; order Diprotodontia; family Vombatidae; genus Vombatus; species Vombatus ursinus. Next base: position 5,852,475 of record NW_020954608.1, on the reverse strand, counting down.
TCCTTTTGGCTTTTTTTTTAACTTTTAAACTTATTGCCGGAACCCATATTTGAATCAGGCTGGCAATCTCTGAATTTTGATATATGACCAGTCCACCTCCTTTTCTGATCAGTGTCATTTCTTACATCACTCCTGGAACATGTCATTATTGAAAATGTGCTACAGATTATTTGTGTTCATCATATATCACTCTATTACCCTTTAGTTCTTGTATAGCTTTGATTCTTTGGAGATTGTAATATTCAAAGATCTGTTAATTCAACATTGACGAACACAAACATTGCTCAAAATTAAGTGTATCATGCAACATCAAGTGATGCATCACTGTTAGTCCAAAGACCTGCTTTCAAACTAGAAAAGATAAATCAGGATCAACAAATGTGATCAATAAATAATTGAACAATACTAGTGTAACTATGATTCTCAGACTAAGAATTTGAATGTCAAAAATTTGATGCAAAGCTTAAATTAGTTATGGCGTTAAGCAGTATATTTGTTTATACCAATAATTTAGCACATGGTGGACAATGTACAATAATCACATAGGATTAGCTAGCATGGATGAATTATAAATGGCATCATTAGAAGGAATAACTGTCTTTGATGACACCATAAATCAACTGGATTATTGGTGACATGTTTGAATATTTTTCCCTCCCAGAATACTGAACTTACCCCCATATTTTAATTATTCCATTCTGATTTGAAAAGACCAATAACAGTCCCTTTAATACAATTATGAACAGTAATTACTCGGTAATGTCTTACTGAAGTAATACACAGGTTTCAGCAGTCAATGGAGAAAGCTCTATTCATCCTAAAGACATCAGAGTTAATAGAGAATTCACCTCTAGCCAAGTGTCCTCCAGGTCAAAAATAGCTGCTACACTGTGTTCAGAAGAACAAACAAACAAACAAACTATCATAGGTCAGGAGAATGTTTTAATTTAGACACAACAAAAGCCAACTATTTTTCAGGAGATAGAGAGGAGACTCAACAGTTGATGGTTAACAATAGATTTTCTATGTAATTGGAAATTATAACATGATAAGCACCCTGTCCCATAAAGGCATATATCTTAGATTTCAATCAGCTATTATTCATAAAGTAAAATTTAATAATCATTAACCAAGCACTTTCTATGTGAAATATATTGTGCTAGATACAACAAATGCTTGACACTCATGTGCAAAGCTGTGAGCAAGATGAGATGAGGTAAAAAAATTAATGTAGAAAATATTCTAATTTCCCTTGAAGAGGGATTTTCCCCTATGTTTTTGTTCTTGTAAACATTTAGGAACAATACAGATCAGACTGACATCTAAATAATTATAATTGCCATCATAAACATCAACTATGATGTGTACATAAGAAATGCAAAACGAAAAAATAAATAAACATAAGGTTCAGCAGAGATCTGCCTCAGCAGTGGTTACATATAGTTGAGGAAATTGAGGCTGAGAGACATCAAATGAATTGCTCATTGAATTTTGGAAATAAACCAAGACATGACTAAAATCACACACTTTCCGATCTAAGTCAATAAGACACTTTCTATTTCTGCAAACTACTTCTCCTAAAGATATCTATGTTATAACAACAGAGCCATGAACACTGCATCATTTTGTTTTCAATAAACCCTGCCATTGGTGATGATGACTTAATGAAGCAGACTTCATGAGAACAGTGAACTAGCTATCGTTTTCTCTCGAGTATAGAAGACTTATTGGGAAACTCTGTATGTTCTAAATTTTGCCTTACTCACCGTTGTACTCCAAGACTCTCTGACAAAAAAAAAATAATCTCTCAAAATGAAATCACAGCAGGGACAAGAAAGGTGAGAGTACAATCAAGATAAGGAGAATTTTCAGGGAGAAATAGATGCCTTCATTGAGTGTTGCTTCTATTCTTCCACATAAGAACAATCCACATGAGGTACATTTACTGTAAACAGGTATTTTGCTGCCCACTTACCTTTAGGAGTTGCCTTTCCTGGAATGGACTGGATTAAGCCCAATTGCACTGTTTTCTGCATGATCAGACAGTAGAGATCAATACCAAAGAAGTTCTGAAATGTCATTGGTCTGACTGCTAAATGTAGTCCATTGTGAAATTAATCTGGGAGTGGAGCCACTTAAGATATTGTTGTCTTGTTATTGTAGGTTGGGCTACAAAGGAGAGGAAAAGATGGAGGGGACAAGTTATTGTTTTTCTCTAAAATATAGCTAAAAAGCCAGCCAAAGATAACATATGGAGGAAGTATAAATCACCTGTGCTTTAAAAAGTCCACTGGCATACTCTGCCTTCTCTGCTTGTTATCCACTGAGGCTCAAGCTGACATGTAGATAATCAGATATGAGGTGAAGTGAGAGGTGTGAATTTCTAGTCTATCAGTGAGGAAGTGAAAATTAAAATCCAGGTAGGGAATCTTAACAAGAAAGTGTTTTCAGGTTTCATCTTCCAGAAAGAAAGAAAGACAAAAGGAAGGAAGGAAGGAAGGAAGGAAGGAAGGAAGGAAGGAAGGAAGGAAGGAGAGAGGGAAGAAGAAAGGAAGGAAAAAAGGAAAGGAGGAATAGAAGCAGAGAGGAAGGAAGGAAGGAGGGAAGCAAGAAAGAGAAAAGAAAACAAAAAAATAAAAACATACTCTGAACAAATTAATCTCTTTCAAAGTATTTATTAATGGTGAATTTTATCCATCTTCTTCCACCCTCACAAATATCATAGGGTTCAAATGGCATGTAGAATTTTGTAATTTTGTAACTATGCCTAACCAGGATGGTCACATGATTGTTCCCTTATAAGGAGTAGTAGCAGACAGAAGTGGGAATTGAATTTTCATCCTCTTGATAAGATTAATTACAATTTAGAATAAGCCTCCACATCTTTGCCAAGAGGCTTTCACATCTAACCCCTTTGTTTTTGGTTCTCCTCCATCCCTCATCTTGTACAAGACTAACCAAAAGACAAAAATAATCTGCCTCTTTCTTTTATCCTCCAGTGACAGCATATTAGGCATCCTCTATCATCATGACTCAAACTCAATAGAATTCCCACAAGACCAGTGCTGACCAGGTATAATATCAGAATGATTGTGAATTTTTTTTTTTTAAGCAACTGGGGTTAAGTGACTTGTCCAGGGTCAAACAGTTAGTAAGTGTCAAGGGTTTGGTCTGAGGCCAGATCTGAACTCAGGTCCTTCTGACTTCAGAGCCAGTGCTCTATCCACTGTTCCACCTAGCTACCCCTTGAATTTCATTATAACATTGCAAGTAGCCTGGAAAAATGAATCATATTCTGAAACGTGCTTGTCATATAGAAATTCTCCTTTATTATAGGCTAATTAGTGCTTCTCAGTGCCACGGCTTGCGAAGATGGGTGGATAGATAGATAGATGGATAGATAGATAAATTAATGAATGAATGACTAATGTATTATGTTGATCTGTACCATAAATTGTAAACAGTAAGTTTTCTTTCCACTACAAAGGGCTTATGCAGAAACCTATCTGCCAAAAAGTTAACTGGAAATAAGTATGATTAACCTAGGCAAAGTAAGCAAACTACAGTCAGCAGGCCAACCCCTGCCTGTTTTTTATACCACAAGCTAAGAATGGTTCTGTATTTTTCAATACAATAAAACTTTATTTATACATATAAAAATCATTCTTAGCCCTATAGACTGGATTTGACCCTCTTAATGTGGTTTGCTGAACCCTAACCAAGAGCCACCCTTCAATAGCTATTCCAGACAATTCTGAAGATAGACCTCATAAGTCCCTCCCAAGAAAGAGTCACATTACTATTGAAAATACTTCTTATCCTTCTCTATGCACAAAAATAAGTGAAAAACTGACATGACAGAATTTTATTTTTAGCTTCTGTCAAAATTTAAAATAATAGATACACAAAGTAAAACTTTGTCTATGATATCAACCTATTATTTAGTATATATGAATATAGAAGTTATACATATAAATATATACATGGATGTAAATATATGTGTATGTATATGTGTGTATAACATATCTCCAAAATTTTAATAGTCTGCAATGTTATAGGTATTGTTATTCCCTCACTGACACATATTGCAACCTTTCCCCAATAACTTCACAATTTGATCTTTGAAAAGTTATTGTCTTCTCCCTCATATTATCTTTGTTATACCAATTTGGTGATGAATTTTTCTAAAATTATTTAGACTGGTCCTCAGATAACAGATATGAATCCATTACTGGATCCACACTAAAAGTATTCTTTTTTTAGTAGAACCTGCCAGAGCTTCAAACCACTAATATCTTAGAACTCTGTCAGCACTATGCAACAGTTAAATGTTGGGTTAGTATGTTGGTGAAGGGTATGTACTTGTATGACAAATCTGTGGACTATTGGTTCAATTATGTGCCCCCCACCCTGGAAAAAAAAAGACATATGCATTTCCAACCTTTTTGTTTGTTCAATTCCTTTGAATATTCAAAATGTATTCACTCTGTTACATCAATTCATTCTAAAATACAAAAATAGCATAACATGCTACGATGCAACATCACTGGATTTTGGATTTGGTCTCAGAGTATATAATGTTGTTGGTACTCCGTAAGCATATGGGTTCGGAGTTTGGCTCTTTCATTTACTGTCTGTAGGCCTTTGAATAAGTCACTTTACCTTTTGTGGTCTCAATTCCTTGTCTGTAAAAAAAATGAGGGGAGTACTAGAAAGCCCTCATTGTATTGTCTATTTTAAATCTATGATCTCATTACCTTGATTTCATGATACCTCCTAGTCCTGATTTTTCATAAGGGAAGATAATTCAAAGAAATGATACCTATGGAATCATGTTTATGCTGCTCTGTTGCCATTATGTATTTAACCATTTTGTTCCACAAATATAGCCTCAGCACCCTCATTACATATTCACGGTACCAGGCTCCAATTAAGCTAAGCCAAATTCAACAAAACAAGTCTACCATGTCATCTTATGGTAACTAATTGCAATATATAATCCATATTCCTCACCATACACATTATCAACCTTGACTAAGTCTTACCAACATTTGTGGGATTTATTAAGGCCATTGTAATGATATGTAATCATCATATGTCAAATTAGGCTTCAGTACATTTATACAAAAACACTCCTAATTAAAATATCCCCATTGACATTTTGACCCTTTGAGAGTTATGACCTATATTATTTTTCCACAGGAAGAACACAATTAGTGTTCTATGCTGCTAAGTAGTAACAGCAATATTAATTGCTGTAATTAGTTGTATTTCCACATTTGAGAAACTGAATATCCATGACTAGAATTAGGCGAACACATACATGAGTAAAATGATCAAAGATAGAGGACTTTTAGGGAAGATGATAAGGTGTCAGAAAATCAGTGTTTAAACCCTACCTCAAATATTTATAACTATGTCACCTTGAGCAATTCACTTAACCTCTTTGGGCCTCAGTTTGTGTTTTTTTCTTTATCTGTAAAGTGAGGAAGTTGGGCTCAATGACCTCAAAGACCCTTTTCAGTTCTAAATGCCTTATGTTACAATAAAATAAAAATTTTAGGTAATGCAGTATTGATAACCTTTAAAATCAACATTTAATATTCATTCAATCACAAATGAATGTTAAATATGTCGAGAACACTGTGTTGGAGCTGGATGAGTTTGAATGTTTAAATAACTCACCCCTCATTGAATTTACACTCTCAAGAGGGACTGAGGTACAAATATAGATGACTATAACATGGAATCTTATATATAACAAACAGAGCAGAGAGATGCAAATCAAAATGCCATATGAAATCTGAGGGGAAAGCTATCATTGAAGGAGAATTCTTATTATAGGAAGGAGAGTTTGAGTTAGATTTTAAAGAATTGATAGGAATTCCTCAAGCAAAAAAAGGAAGGGACATATTTCTAGGATAACGAATGGTATGAATCACATCATGGAGGTAGAAAAACAAAGTGCTTGGGAAACAAAAGATCATCCAGTTTGGCTGGGGCATACTGTCCATTGAAATAAGCAATATATGATAAAAGAGGAAAGCTAGGGTGGTATCAAATTGTGGCAGGCCTTAAATGCCTAGCAAATAATTTTAGTTTTTATTTAATATACAATAGGAAGCTGCTGAAGGTTTTTGGGCTAGGAGAGGACATGATTTTATTTCTGCATAAGGAAGGTTATTCTTGTAATATTACAAAAAATAAAGTGGGAAGAGAATAGAGATTGGGGACCCAGTCAATGGTTCTATCATGTAGTGATAAAGACCTGTAAAATCATTAGACTATAAGCACCTTGAAAGCTATGACTGTCATTTACCTTTATTGTATCCTAAGAGTTTAACAAGTGGCTGGCACATGATAGGCCCTTAATAAATGTTAATTGACTGAAGGTACTGAGCTAGTTGCAATACCAATAGGGTGGAAGCAGGGACATACAAGAGCTAGCTATTTTTTTTAATTCAGTTTTATTTTATTTTCACTTACTGATTCTCTCACTCCCTCTATCCCTCCTCCACCCGTTTTGTGTCAGTTTGAACAAGCTTGAGACCTAATTGGGGAATTTTCAATGTACACATTTATATCTCATAAATTTGCTAACATTAGAAACCAAGGTTATGTTGATTGTCTAAACATAGGAAAAAGATGGCAAAATTTAATAATAGAATTTAAACTTTAAAGTTATGTTTCCTTTTTTTTCTTTTTGGAAAGCCTACTGTTAAACATTTTCCAGCACTCTATTAGGTAGAGGGGATAGATGCAGAAGATATTCAGGAAACAACTTGCCTGAGCCTCAGCTTCATTGTGTGTAGGACAAATATGTGGGTTCTACAGATGAGCTTTCCTTGGAAGAAGCACAGTATGATGAAAAATGTGCTGAATTTGAAGTATGACCCTCCAGAATCCAAAAGACCTGATTCTCATTCTTATTACCTGTACGACCTCACATAAGATACCTAACTATTCTGGGCCTCAGTTTCCACATCTAAAAAGTGAATGGCTTTGTATATGTGGCTTATAAGTTGCTTTGGAGTTATAGATCTACAATCTGTTATTCTAGGATCCTTCCAGTTCTAATTTTGAATGGAATGATTCTAAATGGAGTCAATAAAAACTGGCAATAGCTTGGATATAAGAACTGAGAGAGAGAAAAGTAAAAAAAAAAAATAATAATAACACTTCAATGGGGGATGAAGGTAATAGAATTATAATAATGCTGAAAAGACAACCCATGATCTTTTTGCCACAGGTATGCTGGCGAACTATACAGCTTCCTGTACTTGTCTCCTGGATCATCTCATGAATTCAAGACACAAGGAAGTATTCAAATAAACCCAGTATAAATTGTTCTATATGGCTTTAAGTTCTTAACCCTTGAAAGAAGTTGAGGCCTGTATTCAAGGTCTTCAGGCAAGACTCTGAGGTAATAAGTAAAGAGGAAAAAAAAAGTCTCCTTACTTTAATATCTTTTCTTCCTTCTACAGGTTATACAATCTCTCAAAATAGCCCCCTCTCCTCATATTGCAAATAAACCCAACCATATCTATTGTACTCATTCTTTTTTTTCCCAAGATAAACAGTATGTTTTTCCCCCTCTTGCTTTCATTGTAAGTTTTCAGTTGTCTTCAATTGTCTAAGATAACCACCTGCAAAAGTTATAGTCAGTGCCCCTTCTCCCCTCTAATATAATTAAATGAGAGAAGGTTTGTTATATTTAAAAGTCTAAGAAGATTTTCTCCTTAGTAAGAAAATAGGGATTGTTTTTTTAATATATATATATATTAACATTATTATAATTTTTCTAAAGTTCTCTCTTTGTCTCTAATGATTTAAGGTTTCCAAAGCACTTTACAAACATTCTATTTTAATCTTTACAACAATCCCATAAGGTAGATGCTATTACTGTTCCCCTTTTACAGATATGGAAACCAAAGCTAAGAGTTTAAGCCACTTGCCCAGGGCCACATAGTTGGTAAACTTCTGAGGTAGGATATGAATTTAGACCTTCCCATCTTTAAGTTCTGCACATTATCCACTGAGCAACCTAGCTGCTTCTGAATATATGTGTATAAATAGATATATTCACTAGTGTCATAAAGAGCTGAACAGGGTCAAAATGGAAGAGATGAGGTCACCTAGAGGAGTTTCTTCTGTTGGTGGCAAGGTCCTCCAAATGCTACTGTTTGCAGATGATATTATGCTAATTACACCAAGCCCCAGAACATCATGAGTCTTCCTTAATAATATTTGATTACTGAAAAGATTTAGATCTAACAATCCATACATTAAAAACTAAATAAAAGAAAAAAATTCCTGTTGTTTGGAAAGCTTCCTTTTATAATATAAATGAGTATGGAATTTGGATTCATAAGACTAGAGTTACAATTCTGTCTCTGAAAATTACTACCTATGTGACTTCTGTGTGCAAAATTCCTTATCTGTAATATGAGGAATCAGATGAAAAGATCACTGAAATCCTTTCTAGTTTAAATCTCTGATCTATGAATGCTTATGCCACCACTCAACTCACAGAATTGTTGTGAGGAAGATACTTTGTAAATCTTAATGCCTAAGGAAATATGAGTTAGTCTGAACTATCCTTTGATGTTTCAGTGAATGGCAATGTGGTGAAATTTTATATGCATCCATATACATTTCATATGATTTTCATTTTCTGTAGAGGCCTTCAGCCAGTCAATATTTTAACCTATCAGCTCTTGGAAGTTGCTTTAAACTTAAAAATATTTACTCTTCCCAACAGAAATAAAACTATAGTGAATTGTAATAGAATCAGTCACTAATGAATTTATAAAGAAAGCAGTGTTCTAAGAGAGAAGATAAGCTATCAAGAAAAGAGTAAATATGTTCACTACCTTCTATTACAGAAGACAGAACCATGTAAGCCATCTTATATATATTTGGTTCATGAATTATTGTAATTTTAAAAAATAGTTTAGCACTTAGAAATATATGCTTCAGTTGCCTTGTAAATTCTCTTTTGCAGAATATCTCATTTCCCACTAATGCTAGATAATGAGGAAACTATCATTATACTTCTAAAGTCAATTAATTAATTAATTATGCATTGTAAGAATAAAAACATAATAAATTTTTCCTTACATCTCTGAGAGGCACACCAATGCAGAGTCCCAAGAACCAGTTAGAAGGGAAATAGTGTTTATGACTCTACCCGATATCCTCTGTGTCCTCAGTTATATCATTTGATTTCTTCAGACCTTTGTTTCCTCATCTATAAAATGAGGGGATTTGTCCTAATGACCTCTGAGGTCCCAAAAGTATGGAACTGATTTTATGAGGACTTAATGGAAGGGAAAGAGCAGAAGTATATTTTGGGAAGATTCATAGGGATTAGAGGGAGACCACTTTTTAGAACTCTTCTTCTTTTCCTTCTCAGTCCTATTCTAGGAGATATAAGAGGTGTTGAGTAGACTATGGTTTCTAGGCATGGCTTTTTCATGGAGTACATTTTTTTCCTTCCAGTGCTCTACCCAATCCCTTGTTTTCCCAGCAACATATAGTACTTTAGCAGTCCAGAAGTGTAGCAACATAGGATAAATAGATTTAGAGATAAAAAAGACCTTATCAAATCCAGTTTCATCATTTCATAGATGAGGAAACTGATAACCAAGTTAAAGAAAAGAAAAAAAAATATGTACCAATTTGTATTCAATTTCCCTCAGTTCCTTTTCTGGGCACGGATAGCATTTTTCATCATAAGTCCTTCAGAACAGTCTTATTCTTAGCATTACTGAGAATAGCTAAATCATTCACAGTTTATCATCTTACAATTCTTTTTTATTACTGTGTACAATGTTCTCCTGCTTCTACTCATTTCACTTTGCATCAGTTCATGTAAGTCTTTCCAGGTTTTTCTGAGAGTATCCAGCTCATCATTTCTTATAACTCAATAGTTTGCCACCACAATTGGATACCACAACTTGTTCAGCCATTCCCCAATTGATGAGCATCCCCTCAATATCTAATTCTTTGCCACTAGAAAAGAGCTGTTATAAGTATTTTTGTACCTATAGGTCCTTTTCTTTTTCTTTTTCTTTTTATCTCATTTTGGATACAGACCTAGTAATGGTATTGCTAGATATGCATGATTTTATAGGCCTTTGGGCATAGTTGCAAATTGCTCTAGATAATGGTTGAATCAGTCCACAACTCAACCAACAGTACATTCAGGTCTGAGTTTTCTCACATCCTTTCCATCATTTATCTTTTTTCCTTTTCTGTCCTAGCAGCCAATCTAATAAATGTTAGAATTGTTTTAATTCCCATTTCTCTAATCAATAGTGATTTAGAGTTTTTTTTTAATATGGCTATAAGAAGCTTTGATTACTTCATTTGAAAACTGACTCTTCATATTTTATCACTTATCAATTGGGTGATGATTCTTATTTTTTATAAATTTGACTCATTTCTCTATATATTTGAGAGACAAGGCTTTATCAGAGAAACCTGCTTCAAAAATTTTTTTCAGTTATGGTTGCTAATTATATTTCCCTCCATACTTCCCCCATTTATTGTATTCTCTCTTTATTTTCACAGTGATCCTTCTTCAAAGTATTTTGATTCTGACTGTTGTCTCCCCAAATCCACTCTCCCTTTTACCTGCACCCCCCATCCTTTTCCCTTCCTACTTTCCTATATGGTAAGATAAATTTCTACACCTAATTGAGTGTGTATTTTATACTGTCTTTGAGCCAATTCCAATGGGGGTAAGGTTTGAACATTCCCTGCCCTCTCCTCCATCTCCCCCTCCATTGTAAAAAGTTCTTTCTTTCCTCTTTTATGCAAGATAATTTACCCCATTCTACTTCTCAGATTCCCCTTCTCCCAGTGCCTTCTTCTTTCATCCCTTAATTTTATTTTTGTGGATATCATCCTATCATATTTAACTCACATCTATACCCTCTGTCTATGTATATTCTTTCTAACTGCCCTAATAATGAGAAAGTTCTTATAAGTTACAAGTATCATTTTTCCCATGTAGGAATGTAAACAGTTTAATCTTAATAAGTCCCTTATGACTTCCCTTTCCTGTTTATCTTTTTTATGCTTCTTTTGAGTCTTATACCTGAAAGTCAAATTTTCTATCCAGCTCTGGTCTTTTCATCATGAATGCTTGAATGTTTTCAGAGATACCTCTAGGAACCAGTGAGTTTTCAGTTCTTCCAAGGTGGTATGATGTAAGGAGAGGTGTTTATTACTCTCCTGGTTTGTGCTCTGGTCTGTGAGTTACCACAAGCACTCTTTTTTTCTGCCCTGGAACTGTGAGGACGGATTACAGTTCCACTGTGGCCACTAAGCTCTGGTGTGCTAGTGTTCCTCCTCCTCACCCTGGGACTGCCACCCAGGGCTGTGATCCAGACCCAAGTATAGGCAAAGCAACAGAGTCCTGCCTCAGTGCTATCAAAGAGACCCCTGAAATCTCCTTCTGACCAGTTATTCAACCCCTTTACCTTCTGTGGGCTGCGAGCTCCTGAAGCAGCTATTGCTAAGTCAGTGACTCCCAAGGCCTGCTCTTGCTTTGCTGAGACCTAGTCTACACAGGCATGGCCTGCACTGGATTGTGCTCCACTCTCATCCAGGTGTGACAGACCTTTTCTACAGTCTTCTAAGTTGTCTTGGGCTGGAAAACTGTTTCATTTCATCCTTTTGTCCTTTTAAAGACTCTGCCACTCCTGAATTTGTTGGATTTTAGGGAGAACTTAGGGCAGTCCCAGTCTTTTCCCTACCATCTTGGCTCTACTTTGCCCCCCAATCCCAGTTCCTTAACACCAAATCCATCATACTTACCAATGCACTGTGCAAAACTTGTCCTGTCTTACAATGTTTCTTCCCTCTTCAGTGACACCACAGGTGAGTCTCCTCCACTCCTTGTAAGGCTAAAAATAGTTCCTTATGGCTTAAGAGAGCAGTCATAATACTGTGACTTCAAAACTTTAACCCCAAGGGAAAGGAAAGATGTAAGGATGTTGGTGGAATCTACAGAAATGGAGAATTATAAATAAGAAACAAGTTTCATGGGAATGATTAGTTAATTCAGTTTTGGGCATACTCAATTTTGAAGTGCTGGTGAAATATGTAGATGATATCCAGGATAGAGCTGGAAATGAATTTCTGGTCTGGGCATCAGGAGAGAGGTCAAGACTATAGGTAGGAAGATTTTAGAACCATCCATGCAGAAGCAAGATATGAAGCCCTGAATTGGGATTGCCAAGATGGAGTTGATATAGAAGTTTGAGAGAAGAGGGCCAGAACAGAACACTGGAGAAAGCCAGTATTTATGGGACAGGATCAGGAATGGTAGCTAATCAAATAAGCATTTTATAATGAATCTAGCCATGTGCTAGGTTCTGGGAATACAAACACAAGGCTAAAATAGTTCCTTTACTCAAAGGACATACATTCCCATGGTGTAAATGACATGTTCACATATATAATACATACAAAATAACCTTAGAGGGGAAAACACTTGTCATTGACAGGTACGAGGAAAAGCAGTTGAGCTATCAATAAAGAAACTGTGGTTTCTAAAAGGCAGCCTAGAGAGTATGTAGAGAGGAGATTAATTGTGTAAGGAAACAGTGAAGTTAGGAAGAGGAAAGTTTGTGAAGAGATTTAAATGCCAAAGTAATTAATATTTGATCCTAGAAGTAAAAGGGACCTATTGGAGTTTATTGAGTAGTAGAGTTATATGGTCAGACTTATGCTTTAGGAAAATCATTTTGGCAGGTGTGTGGAGTATGGAATATGGAGTCTTTGTGCAGGGAAACCAATTAGAAGGTTCATGTTTTATATCAGGTAAAAAGTGATAAGGGCTTGAATTAGGGTGATAGATGTGTGGAGAAAAATAAGAGGACTTAAACTAGAGCCAATGAAACAAATAAGAAATGTAGGAGAGCCAAGAGAAAGAGTAATTATATAGTCATTAATGAAGTATCAATTGAGTCTTTCTAAGGTCACTATGTTTTTTTTTCTTTCTAATAATTAAAAATATTGGTAAAAAAGCTATATTGTTATTGGTAAAGTTCTAACTGATCAGGACCTGGATTTATTTGTGACCTGGATTTGAAAGATTTTTATGTGCCCTAAATCTGAAAGTTTATAGTCAGCTTTTAAGCTATCTGAATATCTAGAATGTGTCAGATGGGCAGAAAATCTTATAAAGAGAGAATTTCTTGCATGATTTTTGACATTTTCTTTCTTTATAAGGTAAAAGGAAAAATCTCAATAGCCTTGATCACAGTATTTCATCATTTCCCAACCTGAGAACTCTGGGAGTATCTTTTCAAAAATGAAAGTAATAGGTTAGAGGCAAAACTTGTTGAATGGCTTTGCAAAATCATTAAAACACTGTGCCTAAATGAAAAGTAGAAAAGGGAAGTTGAGTTTTTTTTTTTCCCACTTAAATAAGTCTAGTACTAAGATCTTAGGTGTTAGAGGAAGTATCAAAAATTCAGTATAAGGACCTTGGCGCCTTTCAGTAACATGTTGGTAGAAGTCTTCACTGCTCTGAACTTTACTTTAAGGTCTCAACCACCAAAGTATCTGCACAGAGAGAACTCTATCATCAATCAGCAGACCTGTATTCAAGTGCCAACACCTCCACTTATCAGTCATGTGACTTTGGGCAATTTATCTTATCTTTCTAGGCCCCAGTATCCTCCACTGTAAAATAAGCCAGTAAACAAGATGTTGTCTCATATTCCTTCCTGTTCTAAAAATTTCCAGAATAGCTTTATGATTGTGTAGATTTGTGCTTGCTGAACTAAAATAATAATGATAAATATAGATTATCTAAACCATCCCTGGATTTAATGTACTGAGGTTAACTATAATGTTGTAAAAGAAAAACTATCATTTATGTATTCATTATTAACAAACCTCCAAATATATATCTATAAAATTTCTATGTACAATAAGATCTTTATAAATATGGTATATCAGAATTTTGATTTTGGACTCAGAAGATTTCAGTTCAGGTATTTGCTTTGCTACTTACTAGCTATAAGCACTTCAGTTGTCCTAGCCAGTTTCCTCTCCTGTAAAATGAAGCTGATGAACTTGCTAACATCTAAGATATCCTTCATCTCTAAATCTATGATTTTATGAATTTGATCAAACTCATAATCAAATAAATGCTTTTCTCATCATAGGAGAGAGGTTTTTATCTACAATAAAATTTTTAAAATGTTTTGGGCACTCATGATCCTTAGTTCTTCAATTTGTAGACATTCTCCATGTACCTGATGTTTCATCAGTTGTTGTTATTCAGTCATTTAGTTGCGTCCAGCTCCTTGTGGCCCCATGGACCATAGAACACCAAGCCTTTCTATTCTCCACTATCTCTCAAAATCTGTTCAAGTTCATGTTCATTGTTTCCATTAAACTATATATCCATGTCATTCTCTGCTCCTTTAGCCTTCAATCTTTCCCAACATCAGGGTCTTTTCTGATGAGTCCTGCCTTCCCATTGTGTAGCCAAAGAACTTAAGTTCAGCTTCAATATTTGATCTTCCAGTGAATAGCCTGAATTAATTTCTTTAAGTCTTGACTGATTAGATCTCCTTGCAGTCCAAGGGACTCTGAAAAGTCTTCTCTAGCACCGCAATTCATAGATGTAGATTGCAGCATTCAGATTTCCTTACAGTCCAACTCTCACAGCCATACATTGCTACTGGAAAAACTACAGCTTTGACTATACAGACCTTTTTTGGCAAGGTGATGTCTCTGTTTCACCAGTAGTTTGGTTTTAAAATGTTTGTCTTTGCCATGAAAAGGAATTTTAGATAGATAGATGATACATAGATAAATAGATAGATAGATAGATAGATAGATAGATAGATAGATAGATAGATAGATAG
>NW_020954608.1:5829838-5837568 GCF_900497805.2 Vombatus ursinus | reverse complement strand
TAGATAGATAGATAGATAGATAGATAGATAGATAGATAGATAGATAGTCTCTTTTCCTTATCAATCAATAAGCAAACATTGAATAAGTACTTCTTTTGTACCAGGCACTGTACTTAGTTCTGTGGATACAAAGAAAGGCAAAACATAGACCTTGATCTTAACTAACTTATATTCAAACATAGGATAAAATATTAAAGTAACAATGTACACATACAAGATAAAATATACACAATGTAAAGGATAATCTTAGAGGGATTGGGTGAGTGGCAGTGAGGAAGAGGTAGAATCAGGCCAGTTACACTTCCTATAAAAGTTGAGACTTGAGGTGAAGTCTTGAAGAAAGCCAGAGAAGCTTGGAAAGAAAACTAAGAAACAGGTACAGGCCTGGACAGTGAATCCTGGGAGCTTGCACATTTAGTGAGCCTACTTCTAGTAGAGGCCTTGTGAGCTTAAAATGGTCAAAAGAGTAAACACCATCAATCTTGGAACCAGAGTCTAGGCTGGAGTTTACAATGTGCCAGCACATCCTTGTGGCTTGGACCATCAGTAGATTGACCCCACAGTCAAGATATAGAATTCTACAATGGGGAAGGACACATCCACTGGTTTTGCACATTCAGGAATAAATTTGAAGAGGAAAGAGGTGCTTTGAATAAATTTCATTAAGTTTGAGATCATTCTACCCATTTACCAAGGTGGTACAGGAGAGAGTGTGTGTACCTAGGTGTTTTGGGGGTAAAAAATTTTTCTTGCTGTATCTTATCAGGAAATGTTCTTTTGTAAGATCTACTTGATTGGATGAATGAAGCTAGGGTGCTAATTACTAGCAGTGGACATTGGAAAGAACAGCCTGGAATATGGTGCTTGGCCTCTCAATATCCCAGCATGAACTCCAGCTCCCTGATCTTTTGAAACTTACAAGACTATAGCCATCTCCAATATTCCTTTATCTAGAAGTTGGAAAGAATAGAAATAACAGAGAGAGAAGCAAAAGCTAAACCACAGGTCATATGGTGGCAGACCAAAAGACCTGGGGTAAAAGCCTAGTCCTCTTCTTTCATTGAAGGTTTATATCCATTCTTGCCTACTCATTTGAACATAACTTGGAAGAAAAGAAAACTTTTAGCTGGTTGGTGACTTCTGCATATGTAACAGGGAACTGGTACATGTGCTGAGGATCAGTGATTCAACTTCCTCCTTGGAAGAGATTGAGAAACCAGGTGCAGTAAGAGTGAAGATGATGATGAAATTTGGGGCGCATGAAAGACTCTCTATAACTGGTTCCTGTCTGTTAACCTTGCAGTGGACAACAGCCTTTTTTAAAGGCTGCAGTTGAAGAATTAAAACTGGTAGGACCTTCAAAAAGGCTTAGTCAGTAATGTGGAAATATTTAATATGATTGTACATGTATAGCCTATATCAGATTGAATGCTATCTTGGGGAGGTGGAAGAGAAGGGAGGGAAAAAAAAATTGGAACTCAAAATCTTGTAAAAGTGAATGTTGAAAACTATCTTTGCATGTAATTGGAAAAAAATAAAATACTATTAAAGTAGAGAAAAAAACACCTATGATCCCAAAGAAGACATATATGAAGATACTATAACCTCCTCCTTTGCAGAGGTAGGACATTCAGTGTGAGGTCACTGAAAATATTTTCAGAGTTTTTTAATGTATTGACCAGTTTTGATGATTTTTCCTCTTCTTGTTTTCCTTTACAATATTATTTGTTATATTAGAAGTTTCTTTGTGAGGAAAAGGGGAGGGATACTGGGAGAAATTTTGGTGATGTAAAAAAATAAAAGATATCAACAAAATGTATTTTAAAAAAGACTTGGTTTTCAAAAGTTCTGAAGAGCTAAATTCCTCTAGGAATCTGTGCCATTAAATCTGTGAAGGATTGAGACAAATACTTATACAGAAGAGGTACTCAATTTGGATGTGAATCTTTGGGGACGAATTCTATGTTGAAATTGTCTTAAATGTGAGCCCACTCTCCCCAGCAACCAAGGTAGTTAAAGGAAAGATTTTTTCGAAAGCATTAGAAGAAAATATTTGTATTTCTGTACTTGCTCTATCTTCAAAGTAAATATCCACTTTGCTAATTGGTGTCAATTTGTTAAATTGTTGGCCTTTAATGAAAACTCCCTGAAGAGGGCTCAAACTAATAATATTAGAAGGAAAAAAAAGATCCAGATCAACAGCCAATCTAAAGACTACTTTTCTTGATATAGTAAGGGCACCAGAAACTGGAAGAATACCAGCACATATTTTGAATTGAGAAAATTTCATTCAGTGTCATCAGGTATCTTTTAGAAGAAAGTTCAAATGCTGGTCACTCAAAACTCATTGTCCAGGCACCCAGTACATTGGAAATCAGTGGGGAATAAGGAGAGAATTTCAAGTGTAGGAGACAGTCAGTGAAAATGCACAGTCAGGAGATGGAGTGCTGTGTGGAATAGCAAATATACCAGTGTTGCTGAATATTAGTTTGTGGAGGGGATTAAGGCACAAGAAACCTGGAAAGAAAGGAAGGAGACAGGCCTTGAAAAGCTTTCAATGCCAAACAGTGTCTTATATTTGATCCTAGGGTTTATCAGTAAGTCATTTTCCTGCTCTGGATTATTTTTAAACATTTGTTAAGACCAGAAGAGCAGGATAAACATGCTTCTGGTCAAACACTGTGATACAGTTCAGGAAACATTTTTTCTCAAATAGACATAAAATTTATAGTTGCAAGCAACTTTTGAGATGTTTTAGTCTAATCCTTTTAATTTAAAAATAAAGAAACTGAAGCCCAGAAAGATTATATCACTTATTCAGGGTAGTATGGCTATTTATTAGATCTAGGACTAATATTCAGATATTCTGATCTAACTATGAGAACTTTAAAAATGGAGAGAGACAATAGACAGAAAAGCAAGAAGACAGACAAGGAAATAAGATATTTGAATGGTCTTTGATGACTAATTCTAGGTTATCATTACCTAGACTGGAAAAGTAACAAAGAATTCTTAGTCTGAACCTACTCCATAGAGTTTAAGTGAGGTAATAAATCAGCAACTAGAATGGATACATATCCTTGCATTAAAGGTCTCACATTATATCAAGTTCTAAGGTACCTTTCTTGAGAGACTTCTCAATTTTACTGTTCATTACTCACTCATGCATGCACCCCTATCTCCACATAATATGGGAAATTTGTCTACTCCCCATGTAAGCATGTGGTTTACAAGGCTTAAAGAGTGAATTAGCTTTTTTTATAGGATAAAGAAAGAAAAGATGAAATGATCAACTGTAAAAGACTTGGCTACTGTAATCAATACAATGATCCAAGAGAATTTCAAAGGACTCAATGGTATCCACTTCCAAAAACAAATCTCTGAAATTCAAAATTTAATTTTGTCACTTTTTTTTTTGCTTCTAAAAATATGGCTAATTTGTAAATATGTTTTCCATGATTTCAAACATATAATTGAATTATATAGTATAAATTATAATTGAATTGCTTGCTTTCTCAGTTGATTTGGGAGATAATCTGAAACTCAAAATTTAAAAAGGAAAGAATGTTGAAAGTAAATAAGTAATAAAATTTTAAAAATAAAGGATGACTTGCTAGGGAATATGGGAAAGGGATATTTTTGGAAATGAAGGTGATATTTTAAAAAGTATCTCTAAAATTAAGACAAATTCTTTTCAAAAAACAAAAGAACATGAGCTATTTTAAATAACTGAAGTGCTCTGATTAACCCACTGATCAAAGAAGATTCCAGAAGATGAGTAATAAAGAAAGCTATCTACCTGCTGACATGGAAGTAATGAACTAAATCAGGAATGAGGAACCTGTGGCCTCGAGGCCACATGAGACCACATTTCCCAGAAATAAAGTTTGGATTCAGTCAAAGATCCATGCTTGAGGACCAAGAGAGACACACATGGCCTCAAGGCTGCAGGTTATGGATTAAATATATATAATGGGACATACGTATTTGGACATTGTCAATATGGGAATTTGTATCGACTTTTCACAAATATTTATTATGAGGCTTTTTTTTTCTTTTGGAATGATGGGTAGAAGGTGGGAGAGAGGAAATAAATGATAATTTTAAAATTAAGTCTTCATTTTCTAAAGCTTACATCAAATACATTTGTAAGGTTCACATCAATTATATACAGGTTTTTGTGTATACTTATATATACAATATACAGCGGTCCTACATAGTCAAATAATATAAAATAGATGCTATATACATGCTGTATATTTATGTAATCATCCTTAATGCTGACCTATGGGAGAAGAAACTTCCTTCCAGCATGGGTGATATCCTCTACTATCCTTGGGGAATCACATGCCAGCTTAGTAATTGACCAGATGTTCTGGCTACCTTTTCTGTGACTTGAAGTCATGTCTGAATACTAATCAGAAAATTTAGGTTTTACCACTTTTTTTTAGACCAGGTTATTATCATCTGCAGTCATTCCTACTAGATAAAATCAGAGGATTTGCTTCAATACCGAACCCAATGAAAAAATCTCTTCTGCAGCAATACTATTCATAGATACCTATCCAACTTGCCCATCTAATGCTTGATCACCATGAATGATGAAAAACTTCCTTTCTCACATAGCAGTATATTATTTTTAATGAAAAATTCTTAAAGAGATGCATATGTACAAATTTACATTTTACATTGCAGAAAAGTTTACTTTCTTCCATAGTGCATATATATACATACATACATACATGTATGTATATATAACTATAGCTAGATATAAATATAGATATACATACATGTGTATTTTGTGTGTATATATGTGTATGTATCTACTTGATAAATTATATCTCTATATGCTTGACAATTTTTACAGAATTTATATATTTCATTTATAATTTAATATGCATATGCATACTACATTTATAATGCATACATTTATGTTATTTCTCAAATGGATAGAGAAGGGATAAGATCATTCCTACACACAAAATAATAAGGTTGTAAAAGGATACATAAAAGTCTTTATGTCTAGGATGACATTTCAATATATAAAATTAACCCATTTTGGAAAATCTATAGTCATGGGATGTATGAAGCAAGAATTACAATGTCTTGAACATCAAATTTAATTTTCCATTAGCTTATGTTGATGATTAAATTATGCTGATGTGAGGGTTATTGTGCCCTTGAGCTAAAGTTTAACAGTCCACTTACAATTTTGTAATAGAGACTTCAAAGGAACGATTATTCCATCATTTTGCAATGGCAGTAATAGATTTACTTGGATGAGTCTTCACACACCAATGTATTTAAATGAAATACATATGACATTAATCTTCTTTTATAATGCTCATATTTAGGTTACAAGGAAATCTTGAGATGGCTAATTTGTCTTTAAATTGTGAAGATTATAAGTATCAACATTTAAATCAATATTAGGAGAACAAGGGAGCCAGCAGAAATATTTTTTTCTTCATAGTAACCTGTAGCAGGTCAATCAGTGTCATTGGAATTTCTGTACACTACACATTTTTCATTGAATGGTGCTTTCTAAAATATTTCCCCCAAATTCTATGATCAGCCCTAGAAGTAAAACCAAACACAGAATGTGAGATCTCATCATAATAACATCTCATCCTTTCTCCCATGAAATAAAGAACTCTATGTGAATATTTCAGCATTTATGTTATTAGACCTGTAACAAATTCTACTTTCATACTCATTTAGAATGGAGATAACTCTGTGTTCTTGAAGTCTATCTAAGTGAGGCACAAGTTTTGCTATATATGACCAAGTTGGAGCACAGAACCATTGTAAGAAAAGAAATAGAACTGAAAGACACATTAATGGTAGTCTAGTAAAAGCCCCTCAGTTTACATGTGAGGAAACTGAGGTTCAAAGATGTTAAGCAATGACATTGTGTTAGATTAGGATTTGAACTCAGGTCTTCCTGACTCCAAGTCCCTCACTTTTTCTATCATATCATGCTGTCTGTATAAGGATTCTGGTACAGGGTCACCAATAGACTAGAAATATATCATCTGAGGACAAGTCTCCTAATTTTGGAGAGATTTCTAACAGGAAAGTTGATGATTTCTTTTTCATCATGACAAGGTATAAGATAAACTACTTTGGCCAGTATAAGTTATGGTCTGTGAATGGAGGGCACATTTTTACACTGCTACAAAGCACATTCTTTGAAGAACTGGCATGATTTCATCAAGTTTATAGGATTTTATTATTTTACTGGACATATGACTTCATGAATGAATGCAAAAAAAGTAATGTTTATTCTGTGTTAGTCATCATGCTAATTGCTAGGTATATAAATTAAAAAAGTAAGACAATTCCTGCACTCAAGGGGATTCATTCTAATGGGAGAGATAGATTATTCCTCTGGAAGATAGACATTAAAGTCTGGACTGGAAACACGATTGGTGGATTGATGGTCTGAGAGTCATTGCTATTCCTGGAGACCTGAGTCTAACCATTCCATTAGTGGCAGTTGTTAAGTGATTTGTATGGGTTGGGGGGGGGGTAGAAGAATGGTTTTGCCTTTCTCCACAGGGATGATCGGGGGCCAACACTATATCCAGAGTTCTTGGGCTCAGGATCCTGGGCTCACTCTATTGGTGGGCAAAGGGAGGTAGCACCAGTGATTTCATTAATCTTTTGTTAGTACATGTAGTTGTTCATAAGAGTTTTTCTCTAAAGACTCAGATTGGTACTACCTCTGCAACTTATAATCTTAGAAAGTTTTTTTTTGGGGGGGGAAGGGATCAGAAGGAGGAGAACTGGGAGATTGTGTAACTTGCCAGGGGTCACACACAAAGAACATTTTAGAGGAAGGACTTGAACACACATTTTTCTGACTGAGACCAGAAGTTTGACCATTATTTTACTTTTTCACTCATGATGAGTTTTAGTACTTACATTTTAAACATGTTTAGAAAATTTAAGAGTATATCTGCAACTGAGAATGGGCAAAGGTCACTCCAAATACTTCATCCTTGCATTCTACAGCCTAGAATATGTGACCTTATATGTCTCTTATATCCTTCTAAAACACAGGTTTTCAGCTCAGCATAACCCCATTAATATCAAAGAGTAGATAATGCCTCAATTTATTAATCTGTGTTTCTCATTATCTATTTTTAGGACAACAAGCAAGGGAACCAACCTAGAATTTAATAAGGTTTTTATCCCATTTTCAAATAAAGAAATCAGATATGTCACCATTCCTTCTTTCTTCCATTTTTACAGAATCAAATTCAAATAAAAAATCCTTCATTGATTCCTAGACCTTCATAGTTAGTGACTTCAAGGGGAGACTTTGGAACGGGTATGAACAGATCACTGACAAAGAGATTTCTTGCCAGATAGCTGGAGTGAGGTGAAATCACATGACAAACATACAAAGAGCTATAAAGATTAAACCTTCACATTCAGTGTCCCCTGACTAAATCCTGTGGGCAATTTCACACACCCCTTTCTATTTTATCAATCCATAAATTTCACCTTTCTTGAGCTATCATAGTCTTTATGTCTTTATCTTCATTGCATCCCCAGTTCTTTTCTCTGGTCCCTGACCATGGCTAACAGACCAAAGAGGAAAAAAAAATTGGTGATTTACAGGTAAATTTCTATTAATGTTATTGCTTAAACTGACTTCCAGGCTGAAAGAAAGAGAGAAAGAAAGAAAGAAAGAAAGAAAGAAAGAAAGAAAGAAAGAAAGA
>NW_020954608.1:5796513-5829828 GCF_900497805.2 Vombatus ursinus | reverse complement strand
GAAAGAAAGAAAGAAAGAAAGAAAGAAAGAAAGAAAGAAAGAAAGAATAGTCTTTAGATATCATTTCTTTAAAGATTATGTGAAAGAGAAATGAGAAATAATTCCCCCCCACCAGCACTTGCTCATATGTGAGCTCCTGAGAAGAATCTAAAATAAAACCAGTGTTACAGCAACACTTTTTAAGCTCAGTTGAAATATTGGAAAGTTTGGACTGAGTTCCTAGAAAATAAAAGTTCATTCTTTTAACCTGGCCTTCTTTCAAACATCCTTTTTGTTGTTGTTGAGTTCTTGCTTTTCCCAAACCCCCTGATGATAAGAAACACTGCTTTATTCTCTGCTAGTAGGTTCATTTGGCACTGGAATTTCAGTTTGATGTAGGCTTATGAGGTTTGCCTTTAAGTAGGTACCCTGTGTGTGTCTGCACACACATGTGTCTTGCACGGCGTGTTTAGATAAAGTATTCTTTCATTAATTCTTCTTTATTTTATTCTGAATCAAAAAAAGTTGTAATCAGCACTTTTGACTTGTACAGATTACTTAGAAAAGCAATTGAAACTTAAGGTATTAGAAGAATCATTCCTTCCACAAAAATCAGGGTCAAGAGTGGCATAATACAACTCTATAGGGTGTGTGACCAGATTTAAAGGAGCAGTGAGCTGTTTAGTGGAGATTGGACCCTAGAGAATAATTAAACTCCTGCAAACTTCCTTGAGTAGGCTCACCATCTAATGGGAAATGTAGAAAGAGAGAATGAAAGAACTTTTTGAGATTTTAATTTAATTAGATTACCTCTTAATGTTTGCCATTATTACTCATCCAAATTGTTACTGATAAAAACAAATTACTCTAACCCTTCTTATGGCATTTTATTTCATTTGTTTGTCTTCTGTCTGTTTAAGTCCACTTTTTTCCCTTTTATAGAATTTTCAACAGTGATGTTTATCTATTTCATTATCTTCTGTTTCAAAGTTTTCAAGAAAAAAAAGACCTTGAATTTCATTTTCTCCTTTTTTTTCTAATACCAATAAATGCTATGACTTGAAATTATTTTCGAAAATATGTCCAGGTCTGATAATATCAACTATTACAATGATATGACTGAGTGATTAAATAAAATCAATATAAGATTACAATCTCCATTTAATGCATGATAGTCACTGGCAAGACATTGTGGATAGCGTCTGATTTAACATCTCAAATCCATGAGCTTCAATCAAGACTGGGCAGGATATTTAACCTCTGTGAGCTTCAGTGAAGTCCCTAGGATAGATAGAAATTGAGACAGAGAGGTTACCTAGGGAGTTCCAACACTTATGAAATTGCAGGTCCTCTCTTATTACCACTAGTATCAGAAAAATGTCTAGCTATTGCATACAGAAATATGAACAAATAAGAATTTATTAATAATTATTTATTATCTTCTAGGAGTAGTTCCAGGTGCTGAGGATACAAAGACAGTACCTCAGGAATCTGCCAAAACCGTGAAGGGAGGGATATAGTCTTGTGGGATGTAAGAATGGGTCTTATCCTACCTATGAGAATGAGAGTTGGGATGAGGACCCTCAGAGCTTATATGAGCTACATCAAGATAGTGAATAAACATTTATTATGTTTTCTCTGTGTTCCAGGTGCTTTGCTACACCCTGGGAATATAATTGCAAAAATAAAAACAGTCCTTGTCTTCATGCATCTCACATTCTATGGAAGCAAGCAACATGCCCATATATTAGTAAATGCAAAATACGTACAAAATAAACAAAAAATTATACATAGGTTCAGGGGAACACTAGTAGCTAATGAATGTGGGGTTGAGAGGATAAGGAAAAGCTTCATTAGAAGGTGGAAACTGATATGAACTTAAAGGAAACTAGAGATTTTAACAGGCATAGGTGCAGAAGAAACACATCTGAGGCATTGAAATTAGATTGTGTAGACTGAGATACACAAGTCTTCCAAAAATCTAAGACTTTAAGCAAGGATATAAAGTTTACATGATTATACATATGTCATAAGGCCATGTATTGGGGGGAGAAAGACAATACTACTCCCACCATTACCACTCATCCACCATTCAAATCTTGCACTGTTATTGGAAGAAATTCAGCATATTTCACATATCATGTTGGCCCAGTGGGAGTATCTCTCTCAAGTGACCAAAGTCCAGGGAATAATTCCATTTGTAAATGCTTTGTATTATACTGTGTTTCACATTCACTTTAAGTAATGGGTTGTTATATTCTGGCTTTATGAGTTACCCACTTGATTTCTTCTTCTCTAATTTGAAAGATAGGAGCAACTAATAATGAACTGTTGAGCTCATCCATAGACCCTCACTCATCATTTCTTTGTACTGGAGAATTCAAAAACTTCACAATAGCAGTTCTTTTTGAGTGAAGGATAGGATGCATTGAAATTATCCAGAAAGTCTATCATACCATTGATAATCAATGGTCCACAAAAGTGAACTGCAGTTTCAGAAATCTGAAGAATGTTTTCAGGTTAGAATTACAATTAAAATCTCACTGAAAGCATGCCAGTTCCCCCTCCCAATATGACCTCTTATGCTGACTATTATTTTGAAACTGAAAGCAAAATATGAAGGTGGAGACCAAAATCACTGTTAAGCTTGGTACCACTAGCACTAATGGTCACTGGAACAATTTCTGTAGAGAAAGAAGAGAGTTTTCAGAAGTCCTGGAAAAATTTAATTACCCAAAGGAGCTTGACACCCTTACATGGTTTAAAAAATAGTAACTTTCAAATTGATCTTTTTTAGAATTCCAGACATTGCTAAGAGAGATGGCTTTATATTCATAAACCCCAAGAGGCTAAGGGCATAATTCATAGAACACGAAGGAAAAGTCTGACATGAGACATGAAAAACCTGGCTTTCAATTCAAGCCTACTTGTTGGAAATTTTAAATCTTTACAGGCCTTGATCCTTTCTATGTCAGATTACTTTCTATCTCAATTGTTTCCTCCACTCTAAAGGACATAATTTTGTCCTTTTAATTCAGGTGTTGGGTGAACTGAAAGATGGAGAAAAAAAGCAGTCAATTACAGAAAGACAGAATGGTCAAGTTTGCTCTCTGCTAAGTGCATGCCCTTATCTTAAAACTGATTAAACAACATGCAATTAATACTAAAGCCTGGAGGCACATGCATGAAAAGGATAATGGGTTGATACTTTAAATTATATAAAGTTCTCACTCTGAAGAGACTCTTCTGCTTTATTGGTTTATGTTAACACTTTAATGTTTAATTTCATTATGGTGGAGTATGTCTCTTTGCTGATACCAAATTGACTATTGTCAATTCTATTTTTGGCCATCTTAAACTCTTGTTCACAGATCAACTGAATAGACCACAGCATTCTAAAATCTAAAAATTACAGACAATTCCTGATTAACTGTTCTTGAATCAGATAATTATCAAAGACAGACATTTTTGGTTTTTCTCTTTAAAAAATCACCTTATTAGGACACATGCTTTTTGTTTTTATATAACATTCATTACTGAATATATCCCTCCCCACACCTTAATCAAGGCCCAACTCTTAGAATAATGACTAAAAAACAAAAGTAAAAATCATTAAAAAAATGAACACATTAATCGTATCTGGAAGTATGTGCAGTATTCAACAACCATAGCCCCTCACTCTTTCAAGAAGGAAAGGAGATACATTTTTTCCAACTCTTCTATAGGACCAGTTTTGTCATTAGAACTACTCAAGATTCATTCATGTTTTTTCTTCTTCCCTTCCTTCCTCCCTCCCTTCTTCTTTCCTTCTTTCTTCCCTTCCTTCCTTCTTTATTCTTTCTATTTACATAGTTGTAGTTATTGTGCATATTGTTTGACTTTTAAAAAAATTACTGCACTCTAGATTTGTTCATATGTCTTCCCATTTCTCTCTTTTCTTTATAGTCATGATTTCTAATGGCACAATAATATTTAATAATAATTTATTTAGTCATTCACCAACTGAGAGACAATTAGTGTATTTCTAGTTCCTTTAGGTCATTAAAAGTCCTGAAAATATTTTGATTTATGTGGGACTTTCTTATAGGTATTATACATTTAGACTATGACATTTTTATATATTTATTTGTTTTGCTTAGAGGGAAAGTAAGTTTTTCTCAAGTAAAGGCAGCAGGACCCAGAAGATAGCAGTATGTTCAAGGGTAAAACATTTAATCTCTATATTCCTTAAGTAAATGGCTAGGAGTTTTCTATTATGTCATACACAGGTTGTTAGTTACATTGGTAGAGAAAATTCTCTAGTCAAAGCTGGCTCCCTCCTACCTTCTTGTATGTTATTCATTCCCATGTGTTTTATGGTGTAGTGACACTGGTCTCCTTTTTGTTTCTTGCACAAAATACTTCATTTCCCAATTCTGAATATTTTCACTGGCTATCTCCCTTTCCTAGCATTTTGTCACTTCTTAGCTCTGCCTCCTGGAAGC
The DNA here is from genome assembly GCF_900497805.2 of Vombatus ursinus. Classification (NCBI taxonomy): domain Eukaryota; kingdom Metazoa; phylum Chordata; class Mammalia; order Diprotodontia; family Vombatidae; genus Vombatus; species Vombatus ursinus. The sequence continues at coordinate 5,825,365 of NW_020954608.1, read as the reverse complement.
CTCCTGGCTTCCTTCAAGTCCCATTTAAAATCCCACCTTCCATAAGAAGCCTTTACTGATGAATTTTAGTTCTAGTGCCTTCCTTTTGTTGATTTTCTTCAACCTATAATCTACATATATATAAATATACATACACACACATATGCGAGTGTGCATATATGTAAGTATCTATATGTACACACACACACACACACACACACATATATATACATGTGTATATAATCTTGTTATCTTGTTTCTGCATTTTGTGTTGTCTACCCCATTATACTGCGAGTCTTTGAAAGCAGGGACTGTCTTTTGTTTTTTCTTTTTTTTTTGTCCTAGAACTTAGCAAAGTGCCTGCTATGTATTAAATACTTAATAAATGTTTATTGACTGACTGCCTGGGGAGAGAAGTAAGAAAAAGCAATAAGCATTTATATAGTGCCTACTACATGCCAGGCTATGCATGGTGCATGGACACACACACACACACACACACACACACTATCTGTCTATCTATGTAGCTAGCTAGCTAGCTACATACACACATGCATAAAATCTCATTTGATTAAAAGAACTATTTTCAGTTCCAACTAAATTGGGCACTCTGGAACAAAGCCTCAGTTCTCCTACCCTAGTTATAGCTTTAAGAAATAATTAGCAGAAGTGCAAGGAGGTGTGATACATGCTACATAGCAGATTACTACACATATGAATGAATAAGAATCTAGGTTTATAACGGAGCATGAAAAGAACAATGCACCACAATTCTTGTTTAGACAAAAGACAACATGATCTTTTAGGGAGCTGTGGTCATAAAGAATTGCGTTGTGTAATCATACATTACATACATTAATGTGTATTACAGTATATTACATTACACAAATTAATGGTTAATACATTACATACATGCATTCTAAAATCATACATTAATGGCAACTCTACTAAAGCATTTTTACTGCTGAAGTCTAACAACATCCTTGAGCCATTGTGCCACATTAATAAGATGGGCAGCAGTTAGAGACCTAAACAATGATTGCTACTTGTGAATACTATGAAAATAAAATTTAAAAGTGAAAATCAAGATAATTAAATAATTTGACAATGTATTTCATATAAATATCAATATCATTTAATATTTAGTACATATTTAATGTAAATATTTCCTGATATACTTGATTTAGGTATGTTGAAAAGTCCCTTCCTCCAAAAACAAAATGAAGCGTTTTTCAGGAGACAGTGAGGAAGTTGTGGAGTATGAAGGGAATTGAGTTTTCTGGTTACTTTAGATACATTTCTAGAGATTGAGTGGGACACTAATTGGAGCATCATTAAATGAGAAGGCATGGGCTTTCATGTATCAATAGTCTGTTTTCTTTCAGGTTGACAAAATGAACAATTCCAAGAATCATGCTGAACATTGTAATCTGATAATTAAGGAAGGACTCAGTGGACCATGGAAAGGAAACAAGAAAATTGAATTTAGAAAGAAACTACGGAGTGCTAGACACCAAGTGACACACAACCATCAAATTAAGATGCTCTCAAGGCAGAGTACTAAAAAATTTTCTTGATATATGTGATTTCCTAGGATTATCAAAGAAACACTGTATTTAATCATCATAGGATGACATAGATTTTACATCTCCATACCCTGAAGGTTACTTTTGCTTTCACCCATTACCTTAGTTTAGACTAAAGTAGATGAGTAATATGATAATTTAACTAAATAAAACCTCATTTGATTGAATTGCTGGTGTACGGCATAAAGTTCCTTGTATTTATGCAATTGTGGAAAGATTTCAGAATATGGAGCCAGAGAAACTTTGAAATTTTTGCTCTGTTATTACCTATGTGATCTTAGAAAAGTTACTAACCTCTTCAGACTTTACTTCCTCATCTATAAAATATGGGTATTAAGCTAAATGACTTTTAAGTCTTTCTCAGCTAGAAATCTATTATTTTATGACCCTATTTCTTCACAGATATATTAATTTTTCATTATAACATGATAAAGAAAACTAAGCTAGGATCCACTCAGACATATGTAACATCTGTTGCATGCAACAGCTTGGGCAGGGTTTAGTGGCTAAAACACTGGAATTGGAGTCAGGAAAACCTGACTTCTAATATTACCTCAGACATTTAGAAATTGTGTGACCCTGGCCAAGTAAGACAATCTCTTTGATCCATTGTCTGTTTTATCACCTGTAAAATGAAAGTAGTAAGAGTACTGACCTTATAGCATTATGGGTGGTGGATGGAGATATCAAATGAGATTTAGATGTTTGTAATCTTGGAAATGAAAACACATGTTTTATTCAGACTTTGATCTTGAATTGGAAGCAATTTCAAAGGAAAACTAGTTTAACTCCCTCATTTTACAGTTGAGGAAACTGAGGCCTACAGAAATAATTGCCTAAGACCACAAAGACAGAAAGTATCAGAATTAGAACTTGAACCAAAGTGTTCCAGAGTAAGGGCTTCTATACATTATGCCATACTGCCTGTATATGAAACCATTTCATAAACCTTAAAGAACTGCATAAATAAGGCTATCATCATATATCACCAATAGCACTACCACCACAATCATGATGATGTACTCATTCAAGGTCAGTTTCTGTTTCATTGCATATTATCCTTCATTTCAGAGCTAAGACTCCTAGGTGATGCTATAATTAGAGCTCTGGTCCTGGAGGAAGGAAGACCTCAGCTCCTGTCTAGTTTCAGATAATAGCTATGTGACCCTGGGCAAGTCACTGTTACATCTAGGTAAAGGAAGCTACTTGTGAACAAAGGTCTTCTGTAATATTTATCAAATCAAATTGCATAATCCAGGTAATTTTCTTTTCTGCTACCTTGAAAGGCTGGTCCTGTTTTAAACTTATAGCTGGTACAGTAGATCTACTATACAGAGGGCTGGTCTTTGGGTTAGAAAGACTTAGCTTCAAATCCTGACTCTGATACATATTGTGTGACGGTAGGCCAGACATAACCTCCCAGTGGGCCCATGTAACTGTTTAAGATTATGTTACAGACAATTTATCTGAAGGAGTGAATTGAATTTCCTCACTGCTATTTCCTCCCAACAATGAAATCATAGATCCCAAACAACAAATAAAATTTTGAATAGCCATCAGCCAACAACTCACTGATGTATCCAAGAAACACTGTGCCTACCAAATATGCCAGGTGTTGGTGAGACCACAGATTATAACACTTCCATCACCTAGATACTGCAGCCAAGAAATTCAACATGTTGAGACCAGACTGAGCCTCTCTGAAGCTAACTTCAGAGCTGATTTTCTATGACAGATATATTTTTGTGTAAAGCCACCATACTCAAAGTCATCCCTGCTTGATGGTATATAAACCCTGAGAATACACAATATATTCCTCAATGAGGCAGAATAGTAGGATGATGGTAGAGATATGACATGTACCCATATAAATAAAACAAAACTTAGAATGTAATAGGAGCATAGCAGTACAAAGTACTATGAGATTAGATGTAGAGATTACTTCCACCTTTATGAGGGAGTAAACAGGAGTTTTCATGGAGGAGTTGGTATGCAACCTAGACATCACAATAACAATAATAATAAAATGTAGTATGTATATAGAGCCCAATACGTGCCATCATTTTCCTCAGGGCTTGACAAATGTTATCTCATCTGATACTCAGAACAACCTTGAGAGGTAGATCCTACTATTATTCCAATTTTAAAAGTGTGGAAAATGAAGAAAACAGAAGTTGTTAAATGCCTTGCTCAGGGCCACACAGCTAGTATCTGAGGCTGTATTTGAACTTAAGGCTTCCTTCCTCCAGTACCAGAGCCCTAGCCACAGCACCAACTAGCTGTCAGCTGTGAAATGGAGGATAATATTCAATGAAACAGATATTGACCCGTGAATGAGTGGATGATTGTGATGGCGGTGGTGATGGATGATGATAGCTTCATTCATACAGATCTTCAAGGTTTACAAAATGTCTTCATATACAGGAAGCATGGCATAAAATATAGAAATCCTTATTTTGGAGGACTTTGTTTCAAGTTCTAATTCTAATTCTTATTGTCTGTGTAGGCAATTTATTTCCCTAGGCCTCAGTTTACTCAACTTCTTAATCTTGTGTGAGCTTGACTATGGTTCCTTAATATCTGAATTCTTTCTTTCCAGCTGCTTGAAGTATTTCTGTAATATCACTAGAAATTTTCATTTTAGGAACTTCTTCAGGAAGTGATTGGGTACCAATTTTTTTCCCTTCCTCCCTCCCCACCTACCCTCATTGAGAAGGCAAGCAACTTGATACAGGTTTTACATGTGTAGCCATGCAAAACACTTCCACAGTAGTCATGTTGTGGAAAATTAACTATATTTCCCTTCATCCTAACCCATTTATTCTATTCTCTCTTTTGACCCTGTCCCTCCTCAAAAGTATTTGCTTCTGTTATCCCTCCCCTAATCTGACCTCCCCATTATTATACCCTGCTATCTCATCCCCTTCCTCCTTATTTTCCTGTAGAGTAAGATAGATTTCCACACCAAATTGATTGTGTATGGTATTCCCTCCTTAAGCCAAATCCGAATTTCTTCTCACCTTCCCCTGTTGCCCTTCCACTGTAAAAGCCTTTTCTTGTTTATTTTATGTGAGATAATTTACCCCATTCTACCTCTCCCTTTCTCCTTCTCCTAGTATAATTCTCTCTCATTCCTTAATTTTATTTTTAGGTATCACCCCTTCATTTTCAACTCACCCTGCACCCTCTATCTATCTATCTATCTATCTATCTATCTATCTATCTATCTATCTATCTATCTATCTATCTATCTATCTACCTGTCCATATAATTTTTCCCTCCAGCTACCCTAAAACTGACAAAGGTCCTATAAGTTACAAATATCATCTTTTCCTGCCAGAATGTAAACAGTTCAACCTTAATAAGTCTCTTATGATTTCTCTTTCCTGTTTATCTCTTCCATGTTTCACTTGATTCTTGTATTTGAAAGTCAAATTTTCTATTCAGCTCTGGTCTTTTCCTCAGGAATGCTTGAAAGTCCCCTATTTCATTGAATGACCATTTTTTTACCCTGAAGGATTATACTCAGTTTTGCTGGGTAGGTGACTCTTGGTTGTAGTCCTATCTCCTTTGCCCTCCAGAATATCATACTCCATGACCTCCAGTCCCTTAATGTAGAAGCTGCTAAATCTTGTGTTATTCTGATTATGCTTCCACAATACTTTAATTGTTTCTTTCTACTGCCTGCAATATTTTCTCCTTGACCTGGGAATTCTGGAATTTGGCTACAATATTCCTAGGAGTTTTCCTTTGAGGATCTCTTTCAGGAGGAGGTAGGTAGATTCTTTCAATTTCTATTTTGCCCTCTGGTTCTAAAATATCAGGATGGTTTTCCTTGATAATTTCTTGAAAGATGATGTCTAGGCTCTTTTTTTGATCATGGCTTTCAGATAGTCTAATAATTTTTCAGTTCTCTCTCCTGGACCTATTTTCCAGGTCAGTTGTTTTTCCAATGAGATATTTCACATTCTCTTCTGTTTTTTTTCATTCTTTCAGATTAGTGTTACAGTGCCTTGATTTCTCAAATTGTCACTAGCTTCCATTTGCTCCATGATAATTTTTTTTTGGCTAGGCAATGAGGTTAAGTGACTTGCCCCAGGTAACATAACTAGTAAGTGTTATGTGTCTGAGGCTGGATTTGAACTCAGATTCTCCTGACTCCAGGGCTGATGCTTTATCCACTGTGCCACCTAGTTGCCCCTCCATTCTAATTTTTAAGGAAGTATTTTCTTCAGTAAGCTTTTGGACTTCCTTTTCCATTTGACCAATTTTGTCTTTTAGGGCATTCTTCTCCTCATTGGCTTTTTGGACCTCTTTTGCCATTTGGTTTAGGCTATTTTTTAAGGTGTTATTATCTTCAGTATTTTTTTGGGGGTCTCCTTTAGGGTCACTCTCAGTTTTTCCTCTACTTCTCTTACTTGCTTCTTAAAATCTCTTTTTGAGCTCTTCCAAGGCCTGGGACTGATTCATATTTTTCTTGAAGGCTTTGGATGTAGGAGTTTTGACTTTGTTGTCCTCTTCTGGTTGTATGTTTTGATCTTCTTTGTCCCCAAAGTAAGATAATATAGTCTGACTTTTTTTGCACTGCTTGCTCATGATCCCAGCCAATTACTTGAGTTATAAATTCTTTGTTAAGGTAGGGGTCTGCTTCCAGTGTGGAGAATGTACTGTCCCAAGTTTCAGGGGTTTTGTGCAGCTGTTTTCAGAGATACTTCTAGGGACCTGTAAATTTTCAGTTCTTCCAAGGTGCTATGATCAAGGGCAAGGTGTTTACTCCTTTCCTGGCCTATGCTGTGGTCTATGAGTGACCACAAGCACTCTTTTCTGTCTTGGAACTGTGAGGAGGATTTGGTCTCCACAGCCACTACAAGCTCCACCATGCCAGCACTCCTCCTCACCCCACGCCCTCCACCTAGAACTGTGACCCAGATCCAAGCATGGTCAAAGCAAGAGAATCCTGCACCAGCAGAGATCCCTGCAATATCCCTCTGATCAGCCACTTGATCCCCCCTCAATCTGTGGGCCAGAAGCTCAGGAGGCAGCAGCTGCCCCGGGACCGAGCTCAGGCAATGAGGCTGGAACCCCACCATGCTTCTCTCTTACCACCACAGAACCAGACTTTTCCCACTGACCTTCTAAGTTGTCTTTGGTGTTCATGGGTTGAGAAGTCTTGAAACTTCCACAACTGCCTGCTATTCAGTCCTTCGAGGCCTGCTCCAGGTTCGCTGCAGTCTGTGTGCCCACGCCGAACTGTGTTTCTCTCCCAGCCTGGTGTGATATACCTTTCTGATCAACCATCCAGGTTATCTTGGGCAGGAAATTTGTTTTACTCTGTCTTTTTGGGGGTTGTGCTGTTTTAGAATTTGTTTAGAGCCATTTTTTATAGGTATTTGGAGGAGTTTGGGGGAAAGCTCAAACAAGTCACTGCTTTTACTCTACCATGTTGACTCTACCCCTGATAATTTCTTGACAGATGATGACGTCTAGGCTCTTTTTTTTTTTATTATGGCTTTCAGATGGTCCAATAATTTTTAAATTATCTCTCCTGGATCTATTTTCCAGGTCAGCTGTTTTTCCAATGAGATATTTCACATTGTCTTCTATTTTTTCATTCTTTTGGTTTTGTTTCACAGTGTCTTATTTTTTCATAATGTCACTAGCTTCCAATTGTTCCATTCTAATTTTTAAGGAAGTATTTTCTTCAGTGAGCTTTTAGACATCCTTTTCCATTTACCCAATTCTGCTTTTGAAGGCATTCTTCTCATTGGTTTTTTGGACCTCTTTTGCCATTTGGGCTAGGCTATTTTTTAAGGTGTTATTTTCTTCAGTATTTTTTGGGTTTCCTTTAGCAAGCTGTTGACTTGTTTTTCATGATTTTCTTGCATCACTCTCATTTCTCTTCCCAGTTTTTCCTCTACTTCTCTTACTTACTTCTCAAAATCCTTTTTGAGCTCTTCCAAAGCCTGGGAATGATTCATACTTTTCTTGGAGGCTTTAGATGTAGGAGTTTTGACTTTGTAGTCTTCTTCTGGTTGTATGTTTTGATCTTCTTTGTCCTCAAAGTAAGATAATATAGTCTGATTTTTTTTTGTGCCATTTGCTCATAATCCCAGCCAATTACTTGAATTATAAATGCTTTGTTAAGATAGGGGTCTGCTTCCAATGTGGAGAATGTATTGTCCCAAGCTTCAGGGGTTGTCTGCAGCTGTTTTCAGAGATACTTCTGGGGACTTGTAAGTTTTCAGTTCTTCCAAGGTGGTATGATCAAAGGCAAGATGTTTACTCCTTTTTCTGGCCTGTCTTCTGGTTGGAGTGACCATAAGAACTCTTCTCTGCCTTGGAACTGTGAGGAGGATTCCCTCTCCACCACCACTACAAGTTCCACCACGCCAGTGTTCCTCCTTTCCCCAAGGCCACCACCCAGAACTGGGACCCAGATCCAACCACAGGCAAAGCAAGAGAATCCTGCCTCAGTACTAGCAAAGAGATCTCTGCAATCCTCCTCTGATCAGCCACTCGATTCCTTCTCAGTCTGTGGATTTAACTCTGGAAGCAGCCACCACCCTGGGGCTATGCTGGGACTAGGGTTGGGACCTACCTTTTCTCTCACCTCAGTCACAGACTTTTCCTACTGACCTTCTAAGTTGTCTTTGGTGTTTGTGGGCTTAGAAGTCTGGAAACCACTGTCACAGCCCATGATTTAGTCTGCTAGGGCCTGCTCCAGATTTGCTGAGGTCTGTTCTTTGCCTGTGCACCTGTGCTGAACTGCATTCCTCTCCCAGCCTGGTACAATATACCTTTCCAGTCACCCATCCAGGTTGTCTTGGGCTGGAAATTTGTTCCACTCTGTCTTTTTGTGGGTTCTGCTACTCTAGTATTTGTTTAGAGCCATTTTTACAGGTATTCGGAGGGGTTTGGGGGACAGCTCAAACAAGTCACTGCTTTTACTTCATCATCTTGGCTCTGCCCCAAGAATATATCAATAAATAAGAGTTGACAAACAAATGATTCAGTCATCTGGGTTTATCTGGTGAAACAGAGGGGTTTATGATAGAACTTCAGGATTAAATCATTGCCATCAAAACCTGAAGCATAATTATCCTTAAGAATCCCAGACTTTCATTCCCCAGTTGATAAACAATCAAAAGATATGAATAGGCAGATTTAAGAAAAAGAAATCAAAGCTATCTATAATAATGCAAAAAAAGTGTTCTAGATCACTATTGATTAGAGAAATGCAAATTAAAACATCTTTAAGCTACCATCTCATATCTAAAAGATAGGGTAATATGACAAAAAATGAAAATGATTAACGTTGGAGGGATATGGGACAACTGGGACACTAATTCATTATTGGTGGAATGAGCTGATCCAACCATTCTGATGAGTAATTTGGAACTATGCCCAAAGGGCTATAAAACCATGTATACCCTTTGACTCACTACTAAGTCTGTATTCCAAACAGATTAAAGGGGGTGGGGAATCTATATGTACAAAAACATTTATAGCAGTTTTTGTTGTTGTTGTTGAGGTGACAATAAATTGAAATTGAGGGGATTCCCATCAATTGCAGAAAAGCTGAACAAGTTGTGGTATATGGTTATAATGGAAAATGGACTTCAAAAAAACCTAGAAAGACTTACATGAACTGATGCAAAGTGAAGTAATCAGAATCAGGAAAACATTGTACATGATAACAGGAATCTTGCACAATGAAAAACTGTGAATGACTTAGCTATTCTCAGCAATACAGTGATCCAAGACAATCCCAAAAGACTCATGCTGAAAAGTGCTTTCATTCTCAAGAGAAAGAACTGATGGCATCTAAATAGAGACTGAAAAATACTATTTTTCACTTTCTTTTTTTCTTCCTTTTTTTTGTTTCAAGTTTTCTCCCACAAAATGACTAATATAGAAATATGTTTCAAATTATTACACAGGTATAACCTATTTAAATTTTCTTACTGTCTGAGTGAAGAGTGAAGGAAGGAAAGGAGAGATATAATTTTGAACTCAAAACTTAAAAGAAAGTTAAAATTGTTTTATATGTAATTGGGGGAAATAAAATATTATTTAAAAAGGAAGAACACTTTTTTTAAAAAAGCACTTAGGAAAATAAATAAAATAACAAAATAAATAAAAATACAACACAATATAGGGGAAAAAATCTTAGACTTAGAGATTAATGTAGATTTTGTAAGAAATGATAGAGCAAAAGTTTATCACTTGTACCTAGAAAAACATTACCTAGGGGCAGCTAGATGGCACAGTGGATAAAGCATGGGCCCTGAAGTCAGGAGGACCTGAGTTCAAATCTGGCCTCAGACCAAACACTTGACACTTACTAGCTGTGTGACCCTGGGCAAGTCACTTAACCCTAATTGCCTTTAAAAAAAAAGAAAAAGAAAGACATTACCTAGTTTCCATAATTATACAACAGATGCTTTCTAACATCGACTCAGACATGTTGAATGCTACATATACGAAACAAAAACTATCCTAGAAACATACAAAAAATTTTACTGGAACTGGAAAATTATTGATAACCAAACTATTGCCTTCAATTGACTGGATATAATATTTATTTGCTAAAACTGAAGAACAATATTTTTAATAGATGTTGATATGCCAAATAACCTATAAAATATATTAATTAAATGTTAATCAAATATAGAGACACAGCTTAAAAGTAAAAATCACATGGGAATGGGATGACATATATTTATTACCATTTCTTTTAGTTCTATCTTCTATTGGAGTTGTTCAAGAATGCTTAAAGCATATCTTTAAGGATAACATTTCATTCTAATATTTTATTCAGTTATATTTAAAAAGTTATTTTATCTACTAGAACAATAATCTGTAGAACACTAAATCCAAAAGAATAATAACAGGATAACAACTTGTCCCAGCTGTAGCCCAATTTTGAGTACCATCAAAAAAGATAAGAAAAATGAGATGTTAATAAGAATAATAATACCTCACCAATAGAGACCTTTAAGTTTTACTCCAGTGCATTCTAAGACTAGATATTATGGACAAATGTTATCTGTCTCCTTATACTACATTATCAATGTCATGATTGGAGGTGGTTGTATATAGTTTTCTTGTTTCCTATAGATATTATGGTTCCCAGGAAATTGTTTAATAATGTACCTCCTAAGCAATGATACCTACCTTGTTTTATACAAGTTGTGATTTCAGTGACAGAATACTGAAATAAGCCATCGCCTTAAGCTTTACAGAAGAACAATTGAGTGCAGATGGACAAGCCCATTAATGCCTTAATGACACTGCAGTACCACATGGTTTACTGCTAAGGAGAAGGGCTCCAAATTCATTCCAAATTACCTGATGTACAATTCATCTGGTGATGGCATCCATCATCAAATTTTATCAGCATGAAAAACAGGATTCAAAGATATGATCATTTTGAGGAGAGAACCGAGAGAATGGGAAACACATCCAAGAAAGATAATTACAGTCAATTGTTGTTCAGAAAATGAACAAAGGGAAAAAAACATTTTAGAGAAAAAGATATATCAATTTGACTAACCACAAAATTTGAGAATAAAAAATGATAATTGATGTGGCAAATAGTAGATTAATGAAAAATGTAAATGCATTTAGAAGAAACAAATATGTTTCAAATAAAAATTACTTACCTCAGAGACTTGTAAATATTATGACCAAATGTGAATAGGGACACAGCATATTAAATGTAGTTAAAATTAACTGACTTTGTTACATACAAGTATTGCTATAGAATATCTCATTTGATGCGTTAAAAAAAGATTTGAGGAGATATTTACCTAAACCAGAAGTTGTTTCATGCTATGATTCAATCAACCAGTACGTATCTATGAAGCACCAATGCTATGCTGAACACTTTACTAAATACTGGGATTTCAAAGGTAGAAAAGAAATAGTTCTTGACCTCAAGGAGCTTACATTCTGTGGAGGAAATGTATAACCATATGAGTATTTTCAAAAATCTAGAAATATAAAGTAATTTTAGTGAAGTAGAATTTACAGCAACTAAAGGAATCAGGAAAGTCATGTAAGAGTCAATGTTTGAACTGAACTCTGAAGGAAATTAATTATTCTAAGAGCATGAGATCAAAGGAGAATACATTCCAGATTGTGGAAAATAGAATATCATGTAATTTAGTCTGTGTCTAAGATAGTTATTTATTAAAAAAATCAAAAAGACATGATCAGAAAATGAGCTAACAATAAGGATGCCATTTTTTAAAAATATATTCTGGGAATATGCCGAGACACAATACCAAGTCAATTCAATGTCTTATAACTTTGCCATCTATAGTAGAGCCCTGTAAAATAAGAACAGATATTCAGTATGTTGATGCAAAGGCAGTGCATGAACTTCAATCATCAAAGAAAGATTCAGTTATGCTCAAGATATTCTACTTAGGCTAAGTGAGCAACCTAATACATTTGAGAACAGTTTTCAGAGGCTCAAAGAAAGAGTTTTTGCCTAACTCTGCTAACCGTAAGTTTCATCTACCATACTTCTCTCATATTCATATTAATGAGATTTTTCAATAACATAAAGTAGTAGCATTTATTATTTATGCTACAAAAATAGCTAAGCTAGATGACTGATGGGGCTTTTTAAAATTAATAAATAAATAAGCTGGAATAGTCCAACCTTATTTAGTGAGGTTGGGCTGTTATAGTTTATATTAATAAGATCTTTGGAACGATCTGCTTTAGGTGTCTTTCTTGCTGTACAAATCTGTTTTGCCTAAAGGAGATGACTGAGGAGCAAAAATAACAAAATAAAACCAAAAAAAAAAAGAGTGGAGAAAAGAAAGAAAAAAAGACTAAAGAAAGACAGATTCAAGATTGGAAAGAAGGTAGGTAGGAAGGAAAGAGGGAACAAGAAAATGAAGGAGGGAAGTGGGAAGGAAGGAAGGAAGAAAGGAATGAAAGGGAGGGAGGAAAAGAGAGAGAGAGATCTTTTTTCAATGTAGACTTCAGGAAAGCTATAAGGAGCAGTTTTTTTCAGTTACTCACTAACTAAAAAGTGGAAAAGCAAAACAAAACTCTGCTTTTCACTATACTCAGAAAGTTGAATGGATTTATGAAGATCTCCACCTATCCAGGCTGAGTATTATCTTCTGCTGCTGTCTTGTTCATCCCTGAATTGCTACCCATAGTGTCTACAAAGCAGTTAAAACTAAGAATGTTAAGTTGTTTTTATTGTTTTGTTTTCCCTAGATTTCTTCATGCAGTATTGTGTCATTAGAATGTTAGGTCCCTGTGCCTAGCAGAGTTCCCGGCTCAAAGTCAGGGTTTAATAAATATTTTTTTTAACTTTACTGAATGACTGACTGTGTGGGTTCCACTTGAGCTCATCAGTTTTTCCTTGATCAAGTCCCAGAGCTAGTCCCTCTTCATCTCTGGTTATACATCTCTCTGATGGCATCTTTTACACAGTTTCTCTTCATTAATAATTCATCACAATTCATTAGTCACATGCTGCACCCTGCTAATGTCATTCATATGCATCTCCTTTTCTAGAGAAAAAGAGAAAGATTTTCATATCTTACTATCCCTTATCAGGAAAAAAAAAAAAAACCAGCCAATTCTTTACCTATAGACTCAGTAGCTTTGCAAGATGCTTCTTTTCTCCAACATACACATGTGTGCCCCCAAGGATATATAGGAGAAGCAGAAGTTTGTTGTTTCTCTGTTTTCTGTTTCCTATTTTAAAAAAAACATTTTTCAAAATATGGCAGCTTTTCTATGGGCTATGGTTTGTTCATAAGCCAGACACCCACTTTGTTACCTCATCAGCTGTTACATGAGAAACAAAACAAACTAAAAATGATTTTTCCAAACAGGCCTTTCTAGGATTTTTAGGGGCACAAACTTGTGAACTAGAGTTTTATAACCTGATTATACAAATATATTCTTCTAATGAAGTTAGATTGATGGAATCCAAGTATTTAATATGCTCATTTGGAATAGGGAGGAGAAACTATCTTCAACTAATGCAGCCCCCAGCTGGGTCTACAGTTAGTAGTCTGTATTATTCAATTCTTCTTTATGCAAAAATTGCTCAGAGTTAACTAATGCAGAAGAACAACGGTATTCACAATTATGAGTGTGGGCTATGTAAAAAAAAAAATTGATATAGTCTGATTTCCTTAGAAGAAATCGTTCTTTCATTACTGCTTATGGCATAATGATGTTCTTGGTGCTGAACTAAAACAAAACAGAAAAGCACCCCATTCTTGTGCTAAAGATTTACAAATGCATTTTCCTACATTCTAAGATTCATTTTAAAAAAGACAGATGAATGCTTGAAATTATCCATAATTAAATGATAATCCATAATCACTCACCAGTAAGTAAAACATATGTTAATTAGGGAGTCTGAACTAATTACAGGCTGCCAAATACATATGTGTAATAAAAAAAATCCTTATTTTCATAATAATCTGTAATTACTATTTAAAAATAGGCTAATGGATTTTCAGAAGCCATACTATTGTATAGTGTTAACTCACATTAAACAACATGATGGCTAATTTTGAGAGATGCTACTTTCATCCCCTATACCACTGAAAATTAATTAAAACAAAAAATGAATTAAAACCAAATGAAATTAAGTTGTGGAAACCATGCCCTAGCTACATTAATAGCATAATTCAAAGAAGAAAATATATGAGTGGACCAAGATTTTGCATGATGTTTGTGTGTTTTGTTTTGTTTTTGGTTTTGTTTTGTTGTAGTTATTGTTGTTGTTGTAGTTGTTTTTTTTTTTTGGTTTGTTTTTTTAGTATGATATTACTGTTGCCATGCAGCAGATTTGGCTTAAGGCAGGTCTATCTTGGCCTCCACATAGTGTCTGTTTACTGAACAGCCAAAATACAAAGTCAAAATAGTGTGGCACAGTGGAAAGAGTGCTGTATTTGGACTCAGAAAACCAGGATTCAAATCCTGATACTGCCAGTTAATGATCTATTTGACCTTGGGCAAATTATGTAACTTCACTGGGCCTTAATCCCTTTTTTTTAAGTGTAAGGTTTGGATTATATAATTTCTAAGGTCCCTCCTGGCTCTGAATCTTTGAGCCTTTGACTCATTATAAGAGCAATCCAATACATTGACATCTATTCCCTTCCCAAAAAATCTTTACATGAAGAGGCTACTATATTTATTAAACATACTAAGAAATTAGACCAATGTATTAGAATCTGGTCAAAGTACACTATATACCAGAAGATAGTAGAGTAAAGGGAGGGACTTACCTGAGCTCTCCTCCAAATACCTTTAAATAATAATTCTAAACAAATTCTAGAGTAGCAGAATCCACAAAAAGAGAGAATGCAAGATTTTTAGATTAATACAACTTAGAAGATCAGCAGGAAAGGTCTGTTACACCAGGGTGAGAAAGAAGCACAGTCTATTATAGACTGGGCCTCAGAAAACCAGAAGCAGGCCTCCAAGTAACTAAATCAGTGACAGCAATGGTAGTTTCCAGACCCCTCAGCCCAGAGATGGTAAGGAGATTGGAGAATGGGTCAGAAGGAAATTTACAGGGGTCCCTTTGATGGCACCAGGAAGAGGATTCTATTGCATTGTCTATACTTGGATCTGGGCCTATACCTGGATACTGGATCCTAGGTCTTAGTCTCAGTGAGAGGAGGAGCACTAGCACAGCAGAGCTTGTGGTCACAGGGGAGCAGGGACCATGGCCATAGTTCCAGAGTTGAAAAGAATGCTTGTGGTCACTCACAAACCAGTGTACTATGGTACAAGAGAAGAGTAAACATAATTCTCCCTAAATCACACCACCTTGGAAGAGCCAAAAACTTACAGGTCCCCCAAATTATCACTGAAATCACTTCACAAAAATATCTGAAGCTTGGAACAATGCCCTGTCCTCTTGGGAAGCAGAGTCCCACTTTAGCATAGAGATAAAAGTAAAAAAAAAATAAGATGGAAAATGAGCAAACAACAGAAAAAAAAAGTCTGACAATAGGAAGTTATTATGGTGACAAGGAAGATCAAAATACAAACTCAGAAAAAGACAACAAAATCAAAATTCTGTATCCAAAGGCTTCAAGACAAATATTGGTTTCAGGCTAGGGAAGAGCTCAAATATGATTTTGAAAATCAAGTAATAGAGGTAGAGGAAAAATTGGAAAGAAAAATGGATGATGCAAGAAAATCATGAAAAAACAGTTGACAGCTTGGTAAAGGTGAAATGAAAAATACTGAAGAAAATAACATCTTAAAGAACAGAATAGGCCAAATGATAAATGAGGCACAAAAATCCAAAGAAGAGAAGAATGCCTTGAAAAGCAGAATTGGCCAAATGGAAAAAGATATACAAAAATTCACTGAAGAGAAGAGCTCCTTAAAAAGTAGAATTGGACAAATGGAAAAGTAGGTACAAAACACACTGAAGAAAATAATTCCTTAAAAGTTAAAATTGGATAAGTGGAATCTAATGGCTTGATGAGACATCACAAAACAGTAAAACAAAAGCAAAAGAATGAAAAAAAGAAGAAGAGAATGTGAAATATCTAATTGGAAAAATAACTGACCTGGAAAATAGATCCAGGAGAGAAAATTTAAAAATTATTGGACTACCTGAAAGTCATGATCATAAAAAGAGCCTACACATCATCTTTCAAGAAATTATTTAGCAAAACTGCCCAATTTTCTAGAAGCAGAAGGTAAAATAAAAATTATAAAATCTACTGATCACCTCCTGAAAGAGATCCCAAAATACAAACTCCCAGGAATATTATAGCCAAATTCCAAACCACCCAGATCAAGGAGAAAATACTGCAAGCAGCCAAAAAGAAACAATTCAAATATGATGGAGTCACACAAGATTTAGCAGCTTCTACATTAAAGGATTGGAGGGCTTGGAATATGATATTCCAGAGTGCAAAAGAGCTAAGATTACAAACAAGAATCACCTACCCAGTAAAATTGAGTATAATCCTTCAGGGGAAAAAATAGACAGTCAATGAAATAGAGGACTTTCAAGCATCCCTGATGTAAAGACCAGAGCTGGATAGAAAATTTGACTTTCAAATACAAGACTGAAGAGAAGCATAAACAGATAAACAGGAAAGAGAAACCATAAGTGATTTAACATGGTTAAGTTGTTTGTATCCCTAAATGGGAAAATGATATTTATAACTCCTAAAAGCTTTTTTTTATCATTATTAGGGCCATTAGAAGGAGTATACATAAACAGAAAGCAGAGGCATTAGTTGATGTGATGGTATGATTATCTGGAAAAAAAAATAAAATTAAGGAATGAGAAAGTAGAATGCACTGGGAGAAGTGGAAAAGGAGAAGTAGAATGGGATAAATTATCTGACATAAAAGAGGCCTGGAAGAGATTTTACAGTGCAGGAGGAAATAAGGAAAACTGACAGGGGGGCACATGAACCTTACTCTCATCAAAATTGGCTCAAAGATGGAATAATATATACCCTTGGCTGAGTGTAGAAATCTATCTTGCCATGCAAGAAAGTAGTAGGGAAAAGTGATAAGAGAAGGGGGGAGCGAGGTGATAGAAGGGAGGGCAGTTTGGGGGGAGATAAAAATCAGAAGTAAAACATTTTGGTAATGAACAGGGTCAAAGGAGAGAGAGAGTAGGATGAACAGGGGGAAGGAGGATGGAGGGAAATAGATAGTTGGTAATTATTACTGTGGAAAAAAAGTACAGTGAGTTTCTCTGATAAAGACTTAATTTCTCAAACATATGGAAAACAGAGTCAAATTTGTAGAAATAAGAGCCATTCTTCAATTGATAAATGGTCAAAGGATATGAATAGGTAATTTTCATACAAGGTAATCAAAGCTATCTATAGTCATATAAAAATGCTCTAAATCACTATTAATGAAATAAATGTAAATTTAAAAATTTCTGAGCTACTAGCTCACACCTGTCAGATTGGCTAATATGACAGAAAAGGAAAATGACAAATGTTGGAGGGGTTGTAGAAAAATTAAAACGCTAATGGACTATTGGTGAAGTTGTATGTTGATTCAACCATTCTAGAGAGCAATTTGGAACTATGCCCAAAGGGCTATAAAATCATGCTTACCCTTTCACCAAGCAATACCAGTACTAAATCTGTATTCCAAAGACATAAAAAACAAAAAAGGAAAAGGACCTATGTATACAAAAAAATATTTATAGCAGCTTCTTTAGTGGTAACAAAGAATTGAAAATTGAGGGGATGTCCATCAAGTGGGAAATGGCTGAACAAGTTGTTGTAATTGCTTGTGATGGAGTACTATTATCCATTAAGAAATGATAAGCAGGATGCTCTCAGAAAAACCTGGAAAGACTCACATGAACTGATGAAAGTGAAATGAGCAGAACAAGGAGAATACTGTACACAGTAACAGGAATATTGATGATTTGCTATGAATAACTTAGCTATTCTCAGCAGTATAATGATACAAGACAATTCTGTAGGACTTATGATGAAAAGTACTGTCCATCTCTGGAGAAAAAAACTGGTAGAGCCTGAATACAGATCAAAGATACTTTTTCTTTACTTCCTTTATTTTTCTTGTTATTTTTTGTGTGTTTTCTTTCACATAATGACTTAGATGGAAATGTGTTTTGCATGATCACACATGGATAACCAATGTCAAATTTCTTGCCTTTTCAACTGGGGTGGGGAGAGGAGAGAGGGAGATAATTTGGAACTCAAAATTTGAAAAGAAAAGAATGTTAATTTTTTTACATGTAATTAGGAAAAAAAGAAATATTAAATAAGAAAATCCAAAAAAGGTACATTATACACCAGTATTATGTATTGTCATTATAACCCTATTTTTGACCATGCTTAACTTAGAATAAGATAGATGTTCTTATATACTTTAAAGGGGTAATTAGTTCCACAATATGAAAGGGATTTCATCATAAAGAGTCAATATACATAATAAACCACTACATAACTAAAAGTAGGCTAGATATATATAAACTATTAATTTAATATTTCAGAGATCCATAAATTAATTTGTGTAGATACTTTCTTAGGTGGTACATATTACAACTGATCCACATCTTCTCATCCTGTGAGATTCCTGCCTTCTGATAAATCTGCTGCAGAGCATATCTGCAATATGACTACCCAAATAAATTATTTGGTTTTTTTTTAATATTCTGTGCATATGACTAGAACACTCAGGCTTCTCATCTTCACTCTTCTTGCCCTTCACCATTACTTTTATTTATTCCACTTTACACATAAGAATCATTTCCTAATACACAAACATGCATACATTGAATTATCCCTTGTAACAAAGAAAAATTTGAGGAAAACTGAACTGAGAAAGCAACTACATCTCAAAATGTATGTATGTGTATGTGTGTACACATATGGATAGATAGAGAGATAGATAAATAAGGAGATAGATAATCTGTACCTGTAGTCTTCTCTCCCACACCCTGCTCAAAGAAAAGTTTTATATTTCCTCTTGTTTTCACTGGAGCCAGGAGTTTCTGATTGTGGATTTCCTGGACAGCATCTCTAGTAGAACTTCTTGAACACAATTCATCACCGGCAATATACTTCAATCTATTTACTCCTACTATATGTTTCCTACAATTTTGATTTTTTGATGATTGTAGTGGTCTGTGATTCACTGCTGCATAGCATCAACAAAAAAAATTGTTGGTGTTAAATGAAGATGGGCTTTAGCAGCAAGGAGTAGCTTGGGGTCTTTTAAAGTGCCAGGCAGTTTCTCAAATTAAGTAAAGTCTGCTCTTTTTCTTTTCATTTTTGGGCCCAGCTTTTTATCCATTTGCAGAAATTTTCCAATGCACTTTCTATCCCACTGTACATTACAGTGTAGACATAAGGATACCATACACATACACATGCATACATACATACACACATATATGTGTATATATGTTTATATATACACATTATATATATATATATACAATACACATACTCATACATATACACATACACATACATATACATCTAGATGTAGATATAGATATAAAATTTACTGCTGTGGATTGCTAGACTCATCTCTTTTGAAGAGACATAAATCTCACAGTGGTGGCCATGAAGTAATCTGTGGTTTGATACATTCACCATAACTTATGCTATAAGCAATAGGGTCACAGAAGAGACTTCAAGTATTCTTCAGGAAGTTAGGTGGCACAGTGGTTAAAGTGGCAGGCCTGAAGGGAGGAGGATTCATCTTCCTGGGTTCAAATCTAGCCTCAGACATTTACTAGCTGCGTAACCTTAGGCAAGTGACTTAACCCTGCTTGCCTCAGTTCCCCATCTATAAAATGAGCTAGAGAAGGAAATAGAAAATGACTCCAATACCTTTGCCAAGAAAACTTCAAATGAGGTCACAAAGAGTCAGACATGACTGAAACAACTGAACAACAACAAAAAGTATTCTAGTCCAATGTCCTCATTTTACACATGAGGAAACTGAGACCTAGAGAAATGAAGTCACTTGCTCAAGATTTCACAAGTATTATGTTGAAGAGTTAGGATTTGAACCCAGATCCCATGATTCAAAATGTAATGCTCTTTCCACTATATCATCCTTAAAATTATGAGGACAACAATCTGTACTCACTTGGACTTCACATAGCATCTGGCTGACCACCATGAGGGCAGAGACATTGTCTTCTTTAATTTTTCTATATTTTTCTCTTTATTCAGGAACAATTTTTAGATTTTCATCAATTCCAATAAAGAAAACACCCTTTCCTCCAGATTCTCCCCTTTTTATAACTTAGCTGTTCTGTCCAGAGCATCACAATCTTTCAAGTCTCCCATATTTGTAACATCGTAGTAATCCTCTACTCTTCATTCTCCCTCATTGTGCTATATCTGATTACTTGCCATTATCTTGGTGATTCCACCCCCACATCTTTTATATCTACTCTTTCCTCTCCATTCATATAACTACCCTTCTACCTCAGGTTTTCAGCACCTCTCACCAACACTCAAAATAGTTTCCTAATTAAGTCCCTGCTTAAAAGCTCTCTACTTTCCAATTTCTTCTGCTGACCAGTAACACAAAGCTGATATTTCTAAAATACAATATAGGCAATGTCACTCTCCTGCTCAAAAAAAAAATTCTCCAGTGAATTAATTAAATCAACAAAAGAAGGAAATGAAGGAAAAGATGAATATGCATTTCTTAAATACTATGTGCCAATCTCTTTTCTATACACTGGGTGTACTAGTATAAAAAGGAAGACAGTGCCTATCTTCTAAAAGTTTTTTTTTTTTTAATTCTAGTAGGGGCAGTGAAAACAAATAGGAGAATGGTGGTCATGGAGGGATTTTTAGTCTGAGAATTCACAGAAATTATACATGGATTCATATAGCAATTGTTTGATATGCCCATTCGAGGAATGGCCATGTTGATTTGATTATGGCAGAAGAATCATAGGATAGTGGGAAAAGTACTGAATTTGGTGTCAGAAGTCTTGTATTTTAATCATGTGGCTGCCTATTTTCAGCTGTTTGACTTTGGACAACTCATTTAGCCTTTCTGGACTTCAGTATGCTCCTTCACAAAATGAAGAGAGACTGGGCTAAATGGCTTCCAAGGTCACTTCAAGCTCAACATCTGAGTCCCTTTGACCTGTGATACTCTGATCCTATGACATTCTCACCAAGACCTGGAAAGCAATGAATGGTAGCTGCATAGCAGATCCGTGGCCACAGAAGAGCATGGTAGGCCTAAGGTTGGTTAGATAAGGAGCAAACACACTCATTAGAAGGGCATTGGCCCTCTTGGATATTATCTACATTCTCTCTTCAAGGGTAAGATATAAACTCCTCTGTTTAGTTTGCAATCTGGCTTTAGTCTCCATTTCCAGACTTATTATTTGGAGTTTCTATCACAGGACATTCCATATCCCGTGTCGGTGCCTTAACCTAGGCTGACTATCTCCCTATATCTATACTTGACTATCCCTTCACTTCTAACTCTTAGAAATCACAACTTACTTTGAAGGTCATATTAAGTACTATATCCTATACAAAACTTTTCCTAATTCCCCCTGCTGTAAGAATC
Source organism: Vombatus ursinus (assembly GCF_900497805.2). Classification (NCBI taxonomy): domain Eukaryota; kingdom Metazoa; phylum Chordata; class Mammalia; order Diprotodontia; family Vombatidae; genus Vombatus; species Vombatus ursinus. The sequence goes on along the minus strand of NW_020954608.1, from coordinate 5,803,715 downwards.
TCTTTCACCAAAATTTCCTTAGGCTTACTTTGTGTATATGTATATATACAGCTATACATATTCATATTTGTATATGCTCACATACATACTTGTATACATGATATATACATTAATATAAAAACATATATGTCAATATAAAACTGTATTTCCCTTGTCTCCCTCCCCTTCAATATAAGGCAAACTTCTTGAGGTCAGGTAATGTTTCTTATTTTTTTTTTCTTTATTTTCTCATTATCTAGTAAAATGCCAAGTAATGAAATATGACAGTCTTCCAATAAGTTTAAAATTGAGGATAAATTGAGAGGTGGGTGCATGGAGAATGTGAGTAGGCTACAACATATTGCTAGTAAGTAATCATGCAAGATAAAGGTTGTAATTATATCAGAGAGATATGACTGGAAATGAAGATAGACTAGCCCTATAGTAAGAGCAAGGGATGACTGATAGACACCTTGTGCCATCTATTGGTATGCAAGCAATCTCAAAGGAGTTAAAGATTGGCCCTAAACATAATGGGTGGAACCACTGTGAAGAATTTATGGGAAGAAATTAATAAGGGCTATGCAGGATGAGAGATCATAAAAGGATTAAAATCTTCATTTAGTCCCAGAGAGAGAATTCAAATTATTGACACCATAGATCCAAAAAAGTATAGAGAAGATGGTTTCAAGCACATTTCAACAAACACTTAGCATCTTAGGATCATAGTTTAGAGCTAAAACTTCAGAGTTCAATACCTTCATATTACAGATGAGGAAACAGTCTTAGAGGGTTCAAGGTCACACAAGGAGTATCAGAGGCAGAATTTTAACTCAAATTCTATGATGAATGCTCTTGACCTAGGTTCTTTTTGCTTTTCCTGATTCAATTCCTAAATTTCTCCCAGTTTCTGGCAAAGGAGGCCAATCCTTTAGCTGCCCATCTAGGGGAACAAAGACTTATAGGGCTGCCAATTCTCTGGGAAAGTCACCATTCAAAAAAAAGAATTTTTAGGACTTCACAGTCCTGAAGATTCAAAAATGTATGTAACTCACAATATTCCAACTGGCCTGAGAAATACTGTCAGATCAGTGTTGACAGGCCTGAGAATTACAGTCAGGTCATTAGCAAGGACTTTGAACAGCAGGGAAGAAAATCAGCCCTCATTATAGATCTACCTGTAGAGCATTGCCACTCATTAGGAAGAGATGATTGTGTTTGTCCTGTATACTAAGGCAAACCTTGACAGCTTGTCCTCTGCTACAAATCCAAGGCTCCCTCCCTTGTTCATCATTATCAGCAAGGTATCTGATGGTTTTCTGTTTCTTGAGCAGGTGTGTAAACTAACAGGAGAGGATGCCCTGTCAAAATGACAATGTACATCGATTTCTCTTATCTTGATGTCTTTGGGAGGACAGCTTATCTCAAATTTACAAAAGAAGGAAGTGAGTATTGGCATTCCTTCATCAATAAATGACAATGTCTGACCTGATTTATATTTAATTGTCTGTCAATCAATTCTGTCATTGAAGACAAGCTTTAAACTTTAATAGTTTTATGATGGAGTAGATTTACTTTTTGAAATAACATTAAGTGCTTGTTGAATGTGCAATTTTCAAAAAAAAAATGTATCTGGAGTGAGAAAAGCCGGGTTCAAATTTGGGAGCCTTTACTTACTAACTACATTGTCTTTAGGTAGGTCAAGTCATCTTTGATCCTCACTTTCCTCATCTGGTCCTATCATTAGGCTATATGTGTAATCAAGGCATTTTTTTGTGGGTTGGGAGGTAGGGGAGGTTCATCGCAATCCATGCAGACTGCTTCAGATATGAAGCATTGTGTAGTAGAAATATCTAGCCCATGCTGATGAAGTTAGAAATCTTTTGATATATGGAATTATTCTTTAAGTAATGGCTATTAATGATTCCTCCACACCAGGAGGGAAAATATTGATAAAGCAAATTTATGGACTGAATATTCAAATAAAATTCATCATACACAAAATATAACTAATATGAGTTTTATCCAATAAATCATGAATACACAAAAATGATTAAGATCTTAAAAACTAAGTTTCATCAAGTGAAGCCATATCATATGATGAAAAGATCAGTGGACCAGACATTTGAACATTTGATTCTGAGTCATAGCTCTGCAAAAGATTGCCTGACTGACCATGAAGTTCTATTTGATCACTGAAAAGCAAAGTTGGGATAATAAGGAAAAGAGAAGTGTTACTAGGGTCAGAGACCTGGGTTCAAATTCCCTCTCTGATAATAACTATAGAGTTTCGGTAAGTAATTTAGTATCTTGTTTCTTCAGTTTCCTCATCTATGAAGAACTAACTTGTACTAGGTAGCCTCTTTTATTCTCTTCTACCTCTCCATTTATTCTACTTTGTGAACCTCAGTTTTCTTATCTATAAAACAGGGGTTCTGATACACCTACCTTCCTCACAGGGTTGTTATAAAAGTCAAATCAGATAATTTATATGAAATGTTTCATAAGTTATAAGTAATCCATTTTTTTTAAAAAGATAAACTGTATGAAAGGAGGGACTGATTTTCATATTTTTTTAACACCCAGCACTGTTATGTTTTCAATGAAAACTCCTATTATATGTTTTATATGATTGACACAAATCTAATCAATTTCCTATTCACTTAAAATTCCTTGCCAGATTCTTAAGATTTTAGAGGTAGGTAGAGCAGAACATAGGTCACTGGATGAGGAGTCAAAAAGATGTGAGTTCAAATACTGCTTCAGATCTGGACAAGTCATTTAACCACTGTTTGTCTCAGTTTCTTCATCTGACTAGGGATAATAACAACAATTAAGTCCCAAGATGTTTTGAAGATTCAATGCAATAATGATTTTAAAAAGATTTGCAAATATTAAAGTGCTCCAAAAATGCAAGCTATTATTATTAGCTATTGTTATTTTTAGATTTTTGTTTTACTTTTTTTAAAAGTCACTTGATGCAAGGGCTACAATTTGAGTTACTTTCAAATTTTGTAACTTAAATGAATATATGATTCTGATTTACTGTGGTGCTAATTTTAGTAAATATTCTTTTGCACCTAGCAACAATGTCTTACACATAGGTAATACAAATTCTTGCACATAAGTACTTGTTAGATTAAATTGGGTCATTATATCAACAAGAAACCATAGCTCTCGATCCATAGATTCTTTAATCCCACATATTCTCTCTATTCCTTTTGTCCTTTTTTTTCATGTCAGGAATCATTCTTTCTTTGGGTGCAAGAAATTGAATGGTGACATATCAGAACACTTAGCTAGAGATTAAATAAAGACTATAAGGGAAGACCACAGCAAATTCACTGGGGCAATAGAGGACCACATACCCAGAGGAAGTAACTGTTGCATGACCACCATGCTGGTGATTGCTACACTAATAGTAGGGCTGATATGATTCAAACATCATGCAATTTTCTGGCATGGAGTTATGCTCAAGAATCACCTTGCTACAGTAGCAAAAGCTTGTCTTTGAAGTTTCCTACTTACTATGTCAGTACTCCCTTCCTCTTCCCTGCTTATTGCCTCTTAGTCCCAGAAGCTAAACCTAATCCATCAGTTAAGCAAACATGACATTTGCTTGTAACACATTAAAAAAACAGAATTTCACATATGGATGGTTACCATTTTTTGGGGTGGTCCTCTTTTTCAGAGAATTATGACTCCTAGGTCTTTAGACTCTAAGTTAGCAGCTGCAGGACCTTGTCCACAAAGGACCACCACTCCTGCAGTATCAGTTGACAAGCCCATACCCTTCATGACTAGTGTATTAAGATGCATGTGTTTCAGTTCCTAGTAACTGATGTTGTCTCAATACAGACTAAAGCACACTATTTTCCTTTTCTTTCTTCTTCTCTTTCTCTTCTCTTTTTCTTTTTCTTTCTTCCTTTGTCTTTTTGCACAAAATAACTAATATAGAAATGTTTTACATGATTGCACATGTATAACCTATATTAGATTGCTTATTGTCTCAGGGAGGTGGGAAGGGAAAGAGGGAAGAATGGAATATGAAACTCAAAACTTAAAAAATGAATGCTAAAATTTGTTTTTATGTGTAATTGAGGGAAATATGATATAAAAAGAAACCATAAATTAACAATACCTACGTTGTATTATATTTCTATTTATTTTGTTAAATATTTCCCAATTTTATTTTAATCTGGTTTGGCCTGTTATAGGAAGTTTGATAACTTTGTCCTTGAGATTGGCATGCTATATAGGGGGAGGGGTGGTTCACTTGTTTCTTTTTGTTGTTTGAGGTTAGAAGATGCCAAGAACTTGTCCTAGGTTAACAGAGTTATCTATAGGTTGGTAGTCTGGGTAGAAAGTTGGCTTATAGCAGAGCTAAAAATAATAGTGTGGAGTGATAGGGCTTTTCATCCAAGGTATGGAAATTTAGATGGATACTGACAGCACTTTTTCAGCATAGAAAGAGTAGAAGTTAGAGAGCTAACTGATAGAGACAGAGATATCTTTCTCTTGTCATACATGTAAATCCTGCCCAAAGGCTGCTTGGAGATGAAGACCCTACCCTACATGGGAGATGGGGCAGAGTTGGTGAGACATCAGAGAACTCCAGCTTCCACCAGTCCCTGAGAGTCCCTTTTGAGTCCCTGCTGGGGACATTTCAGAGTCAGTGCCCTTTGGGGACATATAAAGCTTTGAGTCTTCTTCTTGACTCTCTAAGCATCATATTGCTTTGGGTATTCCTAGCTTCCAGTATCAAGACAGAAGATAGAAAAGGCCTACTCTACTTCAGAGGGAAAGGACCTGGGAAGACATGAGAGCATCTGGGAAATCTCTATCATATACCTATTTCCAATTTCATACTCTAGAGACTTTGTGGGTGGGGTTTCTCTTGGGTGATATCCAGAATCCTCTCTCTTGGTTGAGTTGAGTTACCTTGCTTACAATGGGAGAACTACTGCACTTTATATTCACTCTACATGACTGGCACACATTCTTCAATATAGACCTTCTCTGGTTTCTGTTTTGCTACAATTTGGATAAATGGGCTTCTTTGCTATATGCTATGTGTATTCATTGAGAAACTGCTATTAGGTGGGAAAGGATCAAATCCTTCTCTACACATGGTGTTTACCTACTCCTCTTCCTCAAGTATACATCTCAGGTAAAATCTTCCCCTGTCTAACTCTCTACTGCTCCTGACTTCTCAGCAGTAGCCTCCATGGTGTCCCAGGTTCTTTATCCTATCCCCGTTCAAATGAACTGAGGATATATTTTCTTGCCACTTGTCATGCATATAAGCATTACTAGTTAGGGCTATGGCTCACACAGTAGTTGCCTTATAGGATGTTAAGATATAACGCTCTGAGACCTCATCTTTATGTCATGGTACAAGCAATAGACGAAGCAGGAAAAAGCAGCTGTCACATAACCCAGTACCACTACTAGAAACAAATGGTGTGTCCTTGAAAGTACAGCTACCGAAACAGAAATATTTCTAAGTGGTTAACCTTTCTGATAGCAGTTCTAATATGATTAATTAATGCAGAAGAAGTGTACAGAAAAGCTTACTTTAAAAAAACTATCTCTTGCTTTTTGCCTAATTTTGTTGTTGATGTTGTTGTTGCTACTGCTATTTCTGTTGTTACTGTTTTTCCCTAAATACAGATTATGTCTCAAAGTCTCAAAATCTAGGCCTTCTATACGTAAGTGGAAAAAATGATAGTTTCACCTAGGAGCACTGGGTAAATAAAACTGGATTATCCCTCTGACTGGGATTAAACTGGATTAATACTCTGAGAGAAGTGTCCTTAAATGATTCATGTACAACATAGCATTTTCCTTTTCAAGACAACCAGAAAGAAAAGGTAGAATAGGCACCACAATACTGTATAAGGACATTTGTTAAGTCTCAACTCTGACATTTTCTCTATGTGACAGTTTAGATAGATAGATAGAAAGATAGAGAGATGGATGGATAGAGAGACAGACAAAGTTTTACTAAGTGCTATTGTGTCAGGCACTGTGCTAAGTGTTTGGGATACAAATACAAGTAGGCACAATAGTCCCTATCTGAAGAAGATTTTGACAAAATGGGGAAGACAAAAACACATAAATGGGAGCGTAAAGATCAGGGATGGGGTGGTATGAAGTAGTCAGGCAAATGAATCAAAGGCCTAAGCCCTAGCAAGATTAGGCAAAAGCTAACCTATTAGAACTGAAGGACTGAGGGGGCAGAGTCCAGATCACTGGGGAAGATATAGAGATTAAAGCAAGTTCACTTATGTGAGTGAACATTATTTGAAAGTCTCTCGGTAAGACTCCTAAACCCCAAAAGAACAACACCACAATTCCCTGCAAGTCTATTTTATTATTCTCATTCATATTTTGAAGGCTTTCTCATCTGAAAAGTACACTTGAAAAATACCAGAGTCTTAGAAAGAATCGGAGATTTATTTAGAAATAGAAAGGTCCTTAGAGGATCCCTAACTCTACAAATAAAGGAATAGAGGTCTAAAGAGGTCTAGTGACTTGCCCAGGGACACTCAGTTGGTAGATATGTGACATCTGTAGAAGTCATTTGGTGTGGGAGTCTCCCCTTATTAGTGGAGATGAAGGCCTTGCCATGTGTGAGGGATGGGCTGAAGTCATTAAGAGCAGAAGAGCTCCAGCCTTCTTGCATACTGTTTGGGACTCCTCAAAGTCCAAATCTCATTGGGTGCTTCTGGCTTCTAGCTTCAAGAGGGAAGATAGAAGAGTTCAACCACACTTTAGGTTGCTGAAGAAAAAGATTCTGGGAAGATGTGGGAGGGGTTCTCAATCTCCGTCATGTCTCTATTCCCACCTTACTCCTCTAGAGACTGTGAGTAGTTTCCCCTTGGGAGATATTCAGCACTCTCTCTTGATGGAGCTGAATTATCTCACTCCCAATGGGAGGACTCCATCACCCTGTATTGTCAGATATATAGTCTCTTACGTATACTTTCTTTGATTCCTGTTTTGCTGTGATTTGGATAAATGGGTTTCTCAGCCAAGTAATATATATGCTCACTGCAGAACTGGTATTTGGGGGGAAAAGCATCAAGCCTTGCATATAGAGCTTGGGGTCCTGTTTTCCCCCTAGTAATGACAAAGACGTCAGAAGTTAGATTGAATGTGATCACATAAGGAATAGATAGATAGATAGATAGATAGATAGATAGATAGATAGATAGATA
>NW_020954608.1:5788272-5796503 GCF_900497805.2 Vombatus ursinus | reverse complement strand
ATAGATAGATAGATAGATAGATAGATAGATAGATAGATAGATAGATAGATAGATAGATATACATATAGTTATCCCTTCCACATTACAACTTTCCCCACTGTGGTTTTGATATATCACAGGTCGGCATAAGAAATTGAATGGGAATTTTGGGGGAGTTTTGTGGAAGCCACAGATTACACATGAAAGCCAGCAGACAACATAAAGCCTATGACCAAATATTAACCCAAATTTCACAATAAGATCCAGTAAACACCCAATGCAAGAAAAAGAAAAAAAAATTCAGATTTATTCTCCGGTACAAATGGAGAGCCAAAAAAATTTTATGCTGATTTTCTAGATTGCAGGGGCACCATGACTCTAAACCATGATGTAGAAGGAATAAGTGTAGGTATAACTACATCTCTGTCTCTCTGTCTCTCTGTGTCTCTGTCTCTCTGTCTCTCTCTCTTCATATATATACATACATATGCACATATATATATATACATACATGTATACACACATACATGCATCAATATATAAAGGTATCAATATATAAAGGAACAGATAGATATAATCTTATTCCTACATCCCCTCCCTTTAAGGAAAGCAGAGTGGTGGCCTCTGGCCCTAGTTTCCTGTTTCCTGTCCTTCGGTAATGAACATCTCCCTTGTAGAGGAGTGGGGGGGAGAAGAAGCTAGAGATGTCTATTCTGCCTCCATTCAAGCCACAGAAGAAGAGCCCTGGCTACATACAAGCTTCCCTCTACAGGTAGTAGAGGTAGGATTCAAATTCAGGTTCCACAGCTATTTCTTCCATAACACAATGCCTTTCAAAAGCTTACACCTCAAGTTATTTTTCAGTCAGCACCTGAATTATCAGTTAATAACTTAACCATACAGATTAATTGAAGTTCACTGAGATCACAAGTAAGACATGAATGTATACCTCCATGAGACTGGTGCTTTGGGACCCAAAAGCAGCATCAGGAAGGAAGAGGAAAAGAAAACCAAATGATGGAGGGAGGTGCGGTAAGAGGATGCATACGAGGGCTCCACTCTTACCACCTTATAATTTTGCACAAGATAGACCTTGTTGTTCTTTATAGCCTGACAACACACAAACAGCAAGCTCTATTACCTGTAATAAAGGCAGCAGTTCACTTGAAGAAGACCAGTGGGGTTTTAATTGACCACAAACTCAAACATGAGTAATAACATGACAAAACTGTTCAAATAAATTGCATAAACCTTGGGAGGCTGATGGCAATAGCAGTTTACATTAATAGAAGCACTAGAGAGGCAGAATGGAATAGTGGGTAGAGAGCTGAACTCATAGCCAGGCAGACATAGGTTTTAGCCCTGCTTCATACATAAACGCTGCCTGGGTGACTTTGGAAAAGACATTTTAGTTAATCTATTGAGACAATGTTGTAAGTCTATAAGCTGTAGAACAGGTGTTCTCCTGAACCAGGAGAGGATGATCAAGAATTTCCTATCCCTATGAATTCATAGGCATTTGGTTTAATAAAAAGTATTAAGTATACAGATATTAGTAGTCCCACTGTACTCTGGACTGGATATATCACTTCTGTACTATGTTCAATTCTGGGTGCTACATTTTGAGTGATTGAAAATTTACATTACGGAAAATTCCTTTAGTGTATGGACTGGACTAGATGGCTTCAAAGGCTCCTTCAAATTCCGAAATTCTGTGATACTGTGAAATCAGTCATGAAGGTAAAGGATCTTCAAACTAATCATGTGAAGAACAGTTGAGAAAAGTAGGTGTGTAAAACTCCAGAAAAAGAAGACTCAGAGACAGGATCACTGTCTTTAGATGTATATTACCAATACCCAATGTCACAGTGTTAAGTGTTTAACAACTGACTCAAAAAAAAATGCAAGTGGAACATGTTTTTTGAGTTTAATTTGCATTACTAACATTTCCTCTACCACTTTATTGAGACAAAAAAGTCAACAAAGCAATAAAAAAAGCCTTGATTTGTAGCATCTGTTGATTTCTATGATATAAATACTCACACTAAAAATTTAACTATTGTCTCTCCTAATCTGTCTGAGCTCTAGCCATCCACTGCCACTACTTTAGGCTGCTTTAAAAATAACCAAACCAAACAATATGTTGTTCTTAAAGGTATATTCTCTAAAAAATCCCTTGTGGATGACTATCTTGTCTCTCTTTAAATCTATTAATGGTAAGGAAATCACACTCATAAAAATAAGAGTCATTCCCCAATTGATAAATGGTTAAAGGATATAAACAGGCAGTTTTAAGAAACAACCAAAGATACTGACAGTTATATAAAGAAAATACTCTAAAATCACTATTGATTAGAGAAACTCAAAGTAAAACAACTCTGAGGTACCACCACATATTTATTAGCAATACAGCAACAAATACTGGAGGGGATGAGTGAAAAAAAAGAAGGTACACTAATGAACTGTTGGTGAAGTTGTGAACTTGTCCAAACATTCTGTAAAATAATTTGGAATTTCTTTTAAAAAGAGTGTTATAAATAAATAACTGATAAATTAAGATTTATAATTAAAATAAAATTGATAAGATAAAATAAATAGAATCACAAAGTAAACCAATTAAATTGAAATCATTATGAAAATATTAAAGATTTAAAAATCATGTAATCTAGGCTAAAAATAAATAAGGAGAGATAAAGATTCAAACAAATCTCCAGAATTTATTTAGGAGGGACACCAGAGGTCTCAGCAGGAAGAACAAGGAAACTGATGCCCCATTGAGTTTCTTTTTCTGACTTAGGATCCAGGTCAGATCATGTTCCTATCATTACTTTTAATTTATTGTTCTCCTACACACACTCCAGGGTGGCTCCAAGATGCCAAAGATAGCCAAATGTTTTACAAGAAGATGAAATATCTCACCTTTGTACAATAGATTAGTTTCCTACCTCTGATCCAAGGTGATCAGGCATAAATTAGCTAAGAAGACAGAATGCAATTTCTATATAGATAGAATTACAGAAAAAGGGAAGAGAAAATGAAAGCAGGAAGTAGGTGTTTCTAGAGCACAAACACCTTGTTGAAATAAAAGCTAGCATCTAATAACTTGAGGTTTTTCAGCCTATCATCCCATATTACTTGAGGTATTGAACCAGAAATTTCTGCATTGAGAGAGAGGCTGGAATTGACGACTTTAGAGGTCCCATCCCATTCTAATGAGGGGAGGAAAGGGGAGGCAGTAATAAATGGGAAACAAGCCCCCACCTAACAGAATAAAATAAAAATCTTATCCACTAACTTCAACATTTTTCTTGCAAGAGACCTTTCACCAGATGCTCTAAGAGGTTAAACTGATTGGCATGTAAAATCTTCTCTCTTCTCATATCTTCCTGAAGTTGTTAATGAGTAGTGAGCTATTTAAATGAGATAGAATGTTTTATTTGAGGGACAGAAAGTAGAAAGGAAATAGTATGGGGAAAGAGGCAATGAAGAAAGAAAGAACAGCTCCAGATAATCCACAAATTGGGTAATAAATAATTCCTTGAATACTTGTGAGGGTCTGTGCAGGGCCTGGCTCAAAACTATCATGTATATTTTATACAAGGTATAGAAGACTGAGAAAATTGGACATTGCCTAGAGAACAATATTTCCAAATTGACACCACCTATAATGGCCTTCAATAATCTATTACAATTGTAACTGTCACAGAGCTGTAGGAAACTTAAAAGAATAAAAAATCTTGACTTGATATTTCAAAAAATGTCTAAATTTTTTGAGATATCTTTAATCAGTCAGCTTATATGTGAATTTATCTTCCAAATGTAGATTAGAAGAAAGAACCTTCTAAAGATCACAGAGTAATATCTCAGGATAGCACATTGATACATTGATATTACCCACTTATTTCTCAATGGACCTTTCAAAGGAAAGCATTTAATGCAAATATATAACCAGGAATCCCTTCATTAAATGCACTGTCAAATGTAAGTTCGTTGCCTTTAACTATTCTAGCTTCAGGTTTGTATAACTTGTTATTAGGCTGATTTTACAGAAAAAATAGAGCATTTTCTGTCATCTAAACCTTTTTTAATTTTTTGCATGTGAGGATTTTTTTATTTTATTTTTAAAAGAAAGCAACATTTATATAAGTATTATAGAAAACTAACAGTAACTGTAATGTGTAATTCTGCATACTTGAAGAAAACTATTTGAAGGACAAGTCATATAATCATAGGCTGAGAGATAGAAGGCATTTTATAGTCCAAGTCCTATCCCTCATTTCAGAAATAAGGAAACTGAGACCCAGAGAAGTTATTTACCTAGGGTCACACAGTCTAAGGCAGGATTTGAACCCAGGTCTTCCTGACATCAAGTCTATTGTTTTATATACCATTCCATCCTGCTTGTATAGGGAGCCTAATAATAAGGTCAAACCAGCTGTTTCACTGCACTCAGTGAACTTGTTGAATTCAATTTAGCAAAGAAAAAATGTGAAAAGCCAGAGAATCTCTCAGAGAGAGAGGGAGGAGGGTAACGCTTAGAATCTGGAGCACCTGGGTTGAAGTCCTATCTCTTACACATCCTTTCTATGTGACTGGTTAAATCATTTTAGCTCTCAATATCACCAAACCATCCTTGGGTACTCCAGGTTGTAAAACAATAAATAATCTGCATTAATAGAGGAATTTTCCCCAAAGGGAATTACTGGTAGTGTTGAAATACAGGTCTAGACATGACAAGAGGTAGATAGATAGATAGATAGATAGATAGATAGATAGATAGATAGATAGATAGATTGATAGATAGATAGATTATAGATTTATAGGAAGCAGATAGAAAGGGAAAAGAATAAGAGAGAAAGGAAAAACTACTCATTAAGTATCTACTGTATGACTAAGCACTTTAAAAATCTTATTTAATTTGATCCTGACAACAACTTTATGTGATAGGTACTTTTATTATTTCCATTTGCTACATCAAACAGAGGCCAGCTGAAGTTAAGTTACCTGCCCAGATAGCTAGTAAGTTTCTGAGGTCATATTTGAACTCGGGTCTTCTTCATCTTAAGCCCAGTATTCTATTTACTGTGCTACCTATGTGCCTAGAATAGGTAGATGAGTGGAGGGACAAATAGATAAATTAATATCTAAATGCATGAATAAATATAATATTCCAGCTGAAGCATCCTAATAACTCATAGTCTCCTCTCTTTTTTTTGGCTAGGCAATTGGGGTTAAGTGATTTGTCCAGGGTCACACAGCTAGTTAAGTGTCAAGTGTCTGAGGCCAGATTTGAACCCAGGTCTTCCTGAATCTAAGGTCAGAGCTCAATGCACTGCACCACCTAGCTGCCCTCACCGTCTCCTTTCTAACTGTAAGTGAAATACATTTGCTGCTACAACACTCCTACTTTCCAAGCTATATGTAAGTACTTGTTTTTATTTTTTTAATATTATATATTCAATCAATTGATAAGAATTTCTCAAGCACTTACTGTGCTAAATGATGGGAATACTAATAAAAAGTAAAACCAGTTCCTAATGAGTCTATATTCTAATGGGGAAGACAACACACATATACACACATACACACACACATATGTATATGTGTGTGTGTATATATATATTATATATATATATATATATGAGTGTATATAAGATACATACAAGCTAAACCTAGAAAAGAGGATAGAGAATGACTTCTACAGAAATCTGTCCTTTGTTGAGTCATGAAGAAATCCAGGCATTCTAAGAGGTGAGGGAAAGAGGAAAATTTTCCAGCATGGCAGACAGCAAGTGCAAAGGCACAGAGAGGGGAGATGGATGCTTGGAACAGCAAGTCAATATTGAAGGACCATAAAGTGTGTAGAGGAGAATGAAATTTGAGAAGACTGAAAAATAGGCAGGATGCAAATTGTGAACTTTTGATGACAAACAGAGATTACATTTAATTTTAGATTTAATAGGGAACTCCTACAGATGAATAAAGCTTAAGAATAGAAAGAGAAAGGTTTTAGGCCATAAACAAATTTAAATAACAAAAGGAGATTGTGTTTGGTCATAAAGATGATAGGGAGACCGTGGAGTTTTTTGAGAAGGCAGACAACAGAGTCAGACCTGACCTTTAGTAAAATCACTTCGGCAGGTTTGTGGAGGATGAACTGTAGGGGAAAGATGCTTGAGGCAAAAGAATCTATTTCATTTGGCCAGTGAGAGGTGATGGGGCCTGAATTATGCTGGTGGTTTTCTGATTGGAGAGAAGAGGGTATAACAAAGGAATGACGTAGCACTAGAAACAAAATTAACACCTGATTAGAAATGTGAGACAGCGTTAATGATGATGTAATGGTTACAAATCTAGGTCGATGGAGAAATGGAAGTGTTATCAATTGGAAAGTTCTAAGTAGGGGTGGACTTAGGGTGAAATATGATGTTGAACTTGACATGCTCATGGGAAGCCACTTTGACTTTTAATAGGCAATTGGTGATGCAAGATTGGAGCTTATGAAAGAGAAGAGGACTGAATGTATGGGTCTTGAAATCATTTGCATAGAGATGAAAATTGACACAAAGTGAAAGAGTATAAAAAGAAAAGAACAAGGGAACCCAGGACAGATTTGTGGGGTATATCCTCAATTACTTGGTGTGATATTTATGAAGATCCAGTATATGAGACTGAGGAGTAGTCAGATAGGTAGGAAGAGAACCAAAAGAGAATTTCTCTTGAACCCAGGGAAGAAAGCACATAGGAAAGAAAGTCATCTGGAGTATCAAATGCTGTGGAGAGGAGTGGAGAAAAATCATTAGATTGTGCAATCATTGTTGATTTTAGAGAAATTTCAATTGAATGATGGGATGAGCCAGATTGTCCATGGTTTAGAAGAGAATGAGAAGAGAGAAAGTACAGGGGAGAAAACATGAACATTTCAATATAGAAAGGGGAAAAATAATATTATATATAAAACCATGAACTTATAATTTCTTTGTTTTATAGGCATATATTAAATTAAAGGCAGTATCAAAATGATGCTCTTTATCTCCACTTTTGGACAGCAAAGGAGGATAGAGCACCAAGCCTGAAGTTAGAAAGACTTGAATTCAAATCTGCCCTCAGATATCTACTAACTATGTGACTCTGAGCGAATCCCTTAGTCCTGCTTGCCTCATTTTCCTAATATGTAAAATGAATTGGTGAAGGAAATGACAAACCACTCCAGCACCTTTGCCAAGAAAACCCTGAAGAGTCAGACATGACTGAAATGACTGAAGAAATCACCTCTTCTGAGCTTCTTTTTGTTTCATCTATGTACTTTCCAATGTTTCTATGAATGTGTTTTTGTCTCCTTTAAAAATTTCTCTCACTTGTTACTAATTCAATTCTGCCCCAAATAGAAACTCTATTTTGTAACAAATAAGTGCATTCAAGCAAAACTTTCCAACATATTGGTGGTATCTCAAAATGCATATCTTATTATGTACCTGTAATCTATTATCTTTCTGCCAAGAGGTGGTTGGCCTATTTCATCATCAGTCTTTCAGAAGTCGTGGTTGGTCACTACATTGATTGGTCAGTGTTCTGAGTCTTTTAAAGGTCTTTTTTCCCTTACATTATTGTGATCATTTAAATTGTTCTCCTGGTTATGCTCTCTTCAGTTTGCATCAAGGTTCAGAAGCCATGCAAGATTTTACTGAATTCATGCCTTCTTACAGTTCTAATGCTAAAATAATGTTAGATTACATCATATGAGAAAATGTATTCAGCCATTCCCAAAATGATGAGCATATGCTGTTTCCAATTATTTACCAAAACAAAAATGGTATTTATATATATATATATATATATATATATATATATTACATATAAATCATTTCTCTCTGTCATATACCTTCTTAGGATATATGCCTATTATTGAGTCAAAATGTATACACATTTTGGTGACTTTTGTGATGTAATTTCAGATTGCTTTGAACAATTCCCATTTCTACCAATAGTAAATGAGTGTCTCTATCCTTTCATAGCTTCTTCAATAATTAGAATGTATTTTAACCTTTGCCAGTCTGAAGGTTGTGAGGTGGAACTTCAGAATGGTTTTAATATATATTTCACTTAATAATAATGATTTGCCTGATCAAACTGATGCATGCCTGCTCTCTCAGCTCCCATAGAGGCTGAGTCTGGAATATCTCTTAAGCTTAGTCAATTGATAGACATTCATTCATTCATTCATTCATTCATTCATTCATTCATTCATTCAT
>NW_020954608.1:5634424-5788262 GCF_900497805.2 Vombatus ursinus | reverse complement strand
CATTCATTCATTCATTCATTCATTCATTCATTCATTCATTCATTCATTATTTTTGCTTTTTGGTGAGGCAATTGGGGTTAAGTGACTTGCCCAGGGTCACACAGCTAGTAAGTATCATATGTCTGAGGCCATATGTGAACTCAAGTCCACCTGACTCCAAGGCCAGAGCTCTATCCACTGCACCACCTAGCTGCCCCTTTGATAGACATTAATTAAGTTCCTACTATGTGTCAGTCACTCTGCTAAGTTGTGGGGATACAAAAAAAAAAAGATAGTCCCTGTCCTTAAGGAGTTCACAGTCTAATGGAGGAGACAAGAAATAAACATGTAATGAGCTACATAGAGGAAAAATAGGAAATTATTAAAAAAAGAAGAAACTAGAATTGAGAAGTGTTGGGAAATACCTCCTGTAGAATATGGGATTTTAGTTGAGACCTCAAGAAATCCAGGGAATACCATAGTGCAAATGAGGAAAGAGAATATTCCACCCATGAGACACAGTCAGAGAGATAGACTGTCTTGTTTGTGGAACAACAAAGAGGCCAGTGTCACTGAGTTGAAGAGTACATGGTGGGAAATAAAAGTATAAGAACATCAGATAGTAGAGGAGAGCTAAGTTATGAATATCTTTGAATATAAAACAGAACATTTTATATTTGGTACTGGATGTTATACAGAGCCACTAGAGTTTGTTGAATGGGGGGTGGTGGTGATGATATGATTGGACTTGTGATTTAGGAAAGTCACTTCCAGTGGCTGAATGGAGGATAGATTAGAATGGGGACAGACATGAAGCAGGTAGACCCATCATCCAAATGTGAGCAGATGGAGTTCTGAACTGAAGTATGCCCACTGGGGAAGGGATATGAATCATACATATTTATACCAATTTCTTATATATCGGAGATACCAGCTACTTATCCTTTTTAATTTATTTTATTCTGAACTTAAGAAATAATACAAGCATTTCCATAACATAGTATAATTAAAAATAAAAGATGATTGCACATGAAACTGCAAATCTGTTAGGAACAATCTGGAAGTAGCTACCATTATGTCTAATATGTGTGTATATGTAAAATCATTCTATGCATACTTCTATTCATCAGTTCTTTCTCTTCAAACAGATAGTGTCTTCCTTCATAAGTCCTTTGTTGTTAATTTGAGTATAGCATAAAATATATATAATATAAAATTTGGTATACTCAAAATGACTTAGTTGCTCAAAGTTGTTCTTAAAACAATATTGCTATTATTGTATACAACATTTTCTTGGTTCTTTCTGCTCATTTCACTCTTCATTATTTCGTTAAAGTTTTTCTGTATTTTTCTAAGATCATTGAGTTCATCATTTCTTACAGCACAGTAGTTTTCCATCATGATCATATGCCACAACTTGTTCAGCCATTCCCCAATTAAGCAGCATCCCCAATTTCCGATTCTTTGCCAACACAAAAAGAGATGCTATAAAAGTTTTAAAACTCGTAGGTACTTTTCCTTTTCCCCTAATCGTCTTTGGAAACAGATCTAGATGTAGTATTGCTGGGTCAAAGGGCATATGGAATTTAATAATTCTTTGGGCATAATTCCAGATCACTCTCCAAAATGGTTGGATCAGCTCACAGATCCACCAACAATGAACTAGTGTCCCAATCTTTCCACATTGCCTCCAACATTTTTGTCTTTCCTTTTCAATCGTTTTAGCCAATCTGATAGGTGTAAAATAATATCCCAAGATCATTTTAATTTGCATTTCTCTAATTAATAATGACATAGAGAATTTTTATTTGACTATAAATTGTTTTGATTTCTTCATCTGAAAGATATGCTTATATCCTTTGAACATATATCAAATGAGGAAATGACTTGTATTCTTAAAGATTTGACAAAGTTCTTTATATATTTGAGATATGAGACCTTATCTGAGAATCTGTCTATAAAATTTTCCCCAATTTTCTGCTTTCCTTCTGATCTTGGCTACCTTTGTTTTATTTGTAGAAAGCCCTTTTAATTTAATGTAATAAAAATTATCCATTTTACACTACACATTGCTCTCTCTCTCTTGTTTACTCATAAATTCTTCACTTATTCATAAGTCTGGTAGATAATATGTTACATGTTCTTCAAATTTTCTTTTAATATTTCTTTTTATATCTAGACTATATGTTCATTTTGACCTTCTCTGGTAAATGGTGTAAGACATTGGGGCTATGCCCAGTTTCTACCAGATGGCTTTTCAGTTTCCCCCAATTTTTTTTTACCAAATAATGAATTTTTATCCCCAAAACTTAAGTCTTTACACTTGTCATGCACAAGTTTACTATAGTCATTTGCTGCTGTAAAATGTATATCTACTCTGTTCCACTGATCTATCATTTTTATTTCTGAGCCAGTATTAGATAGATTTGATAATTATTACCTGATAATATAGTTTAAAATCTGGTACAGTTATACCTCCTTCCTTAACATTTTTTTTCCTATTAGTTCATTTGATATTCTTGATCTTTTGTTCTTCCAAATGAATTTTGTTATTTTTTTCCTAACTCAGTAAGATGATTTTTTTGGTAATTTAATTGGGATGGCATTGAACATATAAATTATTTTAGGTAAAATTGTCATTTTTATTATATTGGCCATGCCTATTCATGAACAGGTAATATTTCTCCAACTATTTAAATCTGATTTTGTTTATATATTTTATGCGATTTTGTTCATTAGTTCATGTAGTTAAAATAAATTTAGACAATATAAAATAGCTGGAAATACATCAACTATTTATCAGTGGAAATTTACTACAGTGATTTTTTTTTCCAGTCAACTATTAATAGTCTAATTCTACTTGCATCAATTTTACTCATACAAAAGCTTCACAATGTAATGAAAAATGTACATTTTATCTTTTTTCATGAGCTTTATCCTTTGTTTAATTAAGAATCCTCACTTCTTGTCATAATCTTAAATAATATCTCCTCTCTCTCTTTTTTTAAATTTATATGGCCTCCTTTATTTAAGTCATACATTTTATGTTGTAAGGTTTTGGTCTAAATCTAATTTCTAACTTTACTTTTTTAGTCTTTCCAAAATATTTTTTGCAACAAATAGAGAGTCATTAGTCCAATAGTTGATGTCACTGGGTTTATTGAACACTATACTTTTATATTCAACAGTTTTGTTGAGTCACTTCATTCCTTTCCCCCCATTATTTCCCTTGAGACTTTTGACTATTTGTTCCTCCTGATGAATATTATTTTGTCCAACTAAATAAACAAGCATCTGGTCATTTGACTATCATGGAATTAAATCTGTAAGTTAATTTATGTATTATCATACTTTTTATCATATTATACCTAGCTCTGGACAATTAATATTTTTATACTTATTTTCATCTTTATTTGTGCGTGTGTGTATTAGTTGTATTCATACAAGTCTAAAATATGTCATGCAATTGTTTTTGCCTGTAGTTTTGAGATCAATGGCTGCCACATTCAGGAGAAATTATGAAAGAACAGAAGACATCCTTGTCCTAGAAAAAAAAATACTTGGGAAATTTGATCCCTACGGCTATAATCCGCCTGCCTCTTAGCTTCTTGATTCTTGACTCTTGCCTTCCTTTACCATTAAGACCTACTTTCCTCTTCTCACCATTTCTTTGACTTCACTTCCCAGACCACACTTGCCTTCATTATCACACACTTCAGATTCTTTACCATGACCTTCTGCTTAATTGATATTTCACTTACTTCTGACCCTTCATAAGCATAGGAACATTAATCCTCCTAATCCCTGGTGTGTGACTTCTGCAAAGTTCTTTACCAATGTTGATACCATGATGAACTAATTGAATCTCAAGTCACCTATAATCCTTTGGTACCAATGCATATTTAGCTTGTACTTCTTACGTGCCAACACTATTGAGTCCCAGGGGTAGCATTTCAGCTTTGGTCTCAGTCTTTCTGACTCTAGGCCTAGAATTTTAATCACTATTGTACTCTGCCTCCATTAATAGAAATTCAATGACTTAAACTAATGGAGGACAGTGTTAACAAGTAAAGATTATGCCAGATTTCCTTTAAAGAATAGACAAGAATCATGTATAATTAGCATGCTAAATACTGAGGTGTGATTGAAAGCAATTTATTCTCTTTGTAGTTTAAATATTTTCCACAAGTACTTTGCATTAATTTTTTCTTAGATGACAATGATCACTTATGTTTAAATGTAGCACTTTGAATACAAAATACTTTACATACATTACCTCATTTGATAGTATAATAGTATATAATTGAATATTAATAACTTAGCATACATTATCTTCAAAGAAGGGCAACATGGAGACAAAAATGAAGGGCCTTGAAGCCATGCCCCTTTAATATCAGTAGAAGGAAATGAGAATGTTTGACTTATGGAGGAGACAGATGAGGGGGCACATAATTATTATCTTCAAATATTCAAAGGGCAATCACATGGAAGAAGGATTGGAATTGTTCTGTTAGTTCTTACAAAATTGAATATTGATTTTAATTCTATTTTGAAAAACTAAATCAATCTGGCATGGGTTTAATATTTTCCCATTCAGTGGAACTCCAAATCCCAAACCTTTGTAATTCCACCATCACCCACCAGCCACAGAAATTTGCCCAAAAGCCAAGCTTGTGTCCTGTAATTGGCTCCACTCAGGACTCAATTCTTATATGAATTGAATCTCTGCCCTTGTGTTGTTTCCCTTTGTAACTTCACTCACTATCCACTTAACTCAAATTTAAATTTATTCAATCAAAGCTTTTTAGAGTATACCCATTCTTTAAGAGAATAATCCTGTCACATGAGAATTACTCCCATCTCACAAGAATGAAGTAATGGAGAGGAACTGAGTTGACTCTTATCTCATCTCCTCATTAAAATGTCTACCAATTGGGAATTGTATATATGTATATGTGCACGTATGTTTGTGTGTATACATATACCTCTTTCTATATATACACACATATGTTTGTTTGAATTTTATTGTCCCTACCAATCTCTCTTAGCCTGGAAGTGGGCTTGAACCCACTGCTGAACAGCACAAAAGCTTTGACTTGCTCCCCCTCCTTTTTGGTGAGGCAATTGGGGTTAAGTGACTTGCCAAGGGTCACACAGCTAGTAAATGTCATGTGTCTGAGGCTAGATTTGAACTCAGGTTCTCCTGACTCCAAGGCCAGAGTTCTATCAACTGTGCCACCTAGCTACCCCCCAAAAACTTGCCCTTTTTCTGCCCTTATTTAGGCATCCTAGTAGCCCAGCTGTTCCCATGTTGACACCAAACTGAATTCAATCTACCAGCCTCTGTCTCCCCAGAAGGATTACAACCATGCATTACAATCCTTAACCCTTTAATTTTAATTTATTATAATTTATTTATAATACAATATACATAATATATTACATATAATATATAAACACATATAATATATTATATAATATGTAACCATATTATATATAAATATATAATATAATGTAATATATAATTATAATATTATTTATTTATAATATAATATAATTTATTATAATTTAATTATAATATGGCTTTCATTGCTCCTGATCACACCATGATTACAAGTTATATCTTTAATATAAGCTCCACAAAAGCCAGGACCAAGTTTCATATATAAATATAGTTTGACAGATGAGATAGATAGATATTCTCTGTTACATATACAGCTGAAATAGTTAAAAAAAAATTTCAGAGAAGTCATCCCTCAGCAATTTACCTGATGAATGACCTGACTTTGTACAGTCAATGGAAACTTCTAATGGCTTCACAAAGAGTTAGAGGCAAGCAAACTATACTAAAACAATTTGCTAGATAAACATTCACTTTTGGGCGAAATTTCTTCCATGACATCCACTTCAGTACTATCTCCCCCACTCAAACTTCTATCCCCTGGTAGCATAACTATTTTGATTTGATCTCAAAAGGTTTAGCTAACTCCATCCTACTAGACCCTTTTTTCAGTCCACTCTGGTTCTACTTTCTTTCTGGTCTCCTCTTGTGTGATGATATTGCCTTTTTCCTTTGGATTATGTGCTGACATTCAAAGCATAATATTTACAGAAGTGTATTATTAACTGTTATGAGAGGTCATGTTGAGTGGCTAAATTGGAATGAATACCATTTCTTAACTTGATTCTATAAGATTATGTTTTTTTTCTGGTATAGCAGAAGCCAGATGGGAGACAAAGTACACATTTGACTTTTTTTAAAACAGATTTGTCCATTTCAGAATGATAAAGAATACCTTGATCTTTCTCTGTAGTTCATTTGTTTTAAAGGAAATGTAGGTTGTCCTAGACTAGATTTTGGGGGTTGTTGTTTTCCTTCCCCACAGAGAATATATTAGCACCAATATAATGCTGTCCAATACTAACTATCTCCTAGACTCAGTTTTTTGTGGGATTAAGACAAGGTAAAGGAGAAATTTCTAGAAATTTCTACTACTTTATTTTCCTTATGTGTGGTACAGCGACTCTAACACAATTAAATTCAGAGACTTCTCAAAGTGAAAGCAAAAAGTTACTCTTTATTACAATCTCACGAGAAGGGGCATCTACTCCTCCAGTACACTACCAGCAGGAGAGAGGCGAGGCACAAAGGACAAAGCAAGGTTATAACTCCCACCCCACCACTGTCCCTTACTCCCATTGGCTGGAAGGCGCGCTTACCTTCTAGGTGCGAAAATCTTTCTCATTCCCGAAGAACAAGGAAACAGGGTATAGCCAATCCAAACATACATGTCCTTATTTAGTATACCTAATGCTGACACGGCAGTGGCAATCAGGAGGGAGTTTAGGGCTGAATTCCTATAGGATTAGGTAATTTAAATTTATGGGCTGTTTGTTCTCTCAGAGCCTCTCTCTAGTTTCAGAGACAGTCTATTCATCACCACCCTGAGAAGTCTTCACAGGTTATATCTCATTCAGTCCCCCCTCTTATTTCATACTCTCTGAAGACTTCTCACACCGTTGTCAATATAGTTCATCAATCAGCTTGCCACCTTGTTTTATACTATATACCACACCCCCATTTTCATAGTCCTTGTTTCCCTATCATTATTCCCCAGATTTTCTGAAACCTGCTCCCTTAAAACCCTTAATTTAACAGATTCAGAATAAGCCACATCACTGTGGAAAGTCTCATTGGTACTTTCAATCATCATCTTTATGTTGCCAGAGACTGCCCTCTGAACTCCCACTGTGGGTTCTACTGGGATAATCTTTAGTGAGATCAATCATTGTGCTAGTCCCTCATTGCATGGAACTATACAACATCCTACAGCAGTTAATATTCTAACCATCCCTTTAATTAATTATCTATCTCAGAGTTCTCTGCCAACTCCTCAGCTAAAAGTGGTTAAACCTTGCAATGTCTTAGTGAAGGTGCTATCTGTGGCTGTGCTACTGGGCAACATTTCATCAGGGGATTTTGGGGACTTAAAATAATATGGGAGAAAGTGAACGACACATTGACAAATTAAAAAAAGGGGGGGGCAGCCCCCTTATTAAGTACAGAAACAGACCCAAAAGTGACAATAAATTCTCCGTTTGAAGCTTCAAAAGTCTCTTCTCATACAGCTGTCTGACATTCTGGACATCATCTGCTAAAGTCCTCTGATTCAAGTGCCATTCAAACAGTGTCCAGCAGACTCTCGTCCTGCGGAGATCCTCCTTCTTATGTCCTCTCTCTCCTACAAGGTTGATCTTAACACAATTTTAAATTATCTTGCCAATAACCAGGGCAAATAATGAAAGTTAACTCAACCCCCACGTCTCCACTATTACAAGGTCAAAATTGGAACCTTGGTCAATTGTCATGTTTTAAGAAACTCAAATTAGAAAAATTAGAACCTAGCCTTACACTCTGAATTACTTCTAGTTCCATACCTTGCATTAGTTCATTATTCATTACTATTCATATTCCCCATCAGGAGGATGAGATTCCACTAAGGAATTACTAACACACTCCAATATGTAGTAGTTAATTTAAAACCAGTACATATCAAATACTAAAACAGTCCCAACTTCTGATCATGTACAAATAAATAATCCTTAATTAAAATGGATGTTTCTTTCAAGGCATTTACAAGATAAGTCACAAGCTATTCCTCTTTTAACATTAATTTGTAACAAATTGAAGACAACTTTAACACTAACCAAGTATTAACTAAGTAACAAAATAATATCCTACTTCCACAATCTCTTGGCTAATTATCCCCTAATGATGGGGTATGGATCCAAGCCAAGACCTTTGCCCCTGGCCCCAGAGGCAATCTGGCCCCCGTTTGTCTACAGGCCCAGAAAACCCTTATACTTCACTTAACTGGCCTATATGGTTTATCTCCAAAAAACTTTCCCCCTGGAAATTAAAGAATCCTGACTTATACACAGGAATATACTAGTAACATGTCAAGACTGAATACTTAATTCTGAAATTCTAGGCCAAATAACTCAATCTTATTCTTACATCTTTCTATAGCCTCAGATGTTCCTGCATCAATCTATTGTTTAATAGATTCAATATTTATGCTTACAAACTTATGATTGTAGGAATTTGCCATGAAAGAACATAACTAAAATAAGGGAACAATGCTTCCCTAGAGTCATGTCAACTCTAGGCAGAAGTTACATATATATGACCAACTGCATTGAGCCAGGCTTAAAGTCTTCCAGGTGCCATAGTGGGGAAAATGAGTCAGGAGAATCCTACCTCAGCCATGCAGAAAAGTCATTCTCCTGACCTTCCCATGAGAACACCCTCTTGCAGCTCATAGATGCAGCTCACAAACCTCTTTGCAGGTTGCTGACATCATGGGTCAGTAGCTCAATCAGTTCCTTGTTAACCATACCTGGAGTTAGACTCAGAATAATAGTTCATTAACAGTCCCCATGGTCTTAGATAGCAAATTCCCCTTATCAGTGTTTTCAGGGGGGAATAGAGTTTAATTCAAGAACATCTCCAAAGTGAGCTCTAAGTAGTTTGCATAACTTCGTACACATGTTCTGATTCCTAATAACTTCCTGAGTAAAACAAAGTTTCCATTAAGATCATAACTTGCTATTCTAAATAAATTTGCCTCTCTATTTCTCAAGCTTATTTATTCCTTTCTAACTATTTTTAATCTGAAAGAATGAGACACTTTTAGGACTTGAATCCTATACATATGATAAGTTCAAACAGTAATTTTAACTATTGTTAGGCCATGGAATGAATTCTGATCAAAACAGTAAGATCTTTGCTATTTACAGCTTATATGTTTTAGTATTAATCACTAGCCTGAGATCTCTGATGCTGCTTCCGTTGAGACTATTTCTCTAAAAGCACCCAGTTAAGTCCAATCCAAGGATACAACAAACCCAGGAATGAAACTCTAAGTTTGTAGTAGGTTTGGACATAATTTTCTTGCAAATAGAAATTTAGTAGGCCCTCTAAAAGAATATCAACGATTTTATCATAACATTTTTTATGAAAGTATCTCCCTTTTTCAAAAACAGCTTACAATTTACTAATTACCCTAAAATTCCTAATTACCTAAATTCTCTATTCAAAAGGTGCCTATAAGAATTATGAGATTTTACAAAATCTTTTTTTTTTGCATATTTACCAGGTTTCTTTTCACATGCACACACAAAATATTTTTACCAGTGCTTGACTTAAGAATAACTCCAGATAGCTTAGTTATCAACTTTAAACTTCATAAGTAAAAGCCAGATAATCCCAGCTAAAACTTCCCTTTAAACATAGACAAAACTTGGAAGTTCTCATTTCTTAAATTACAATATTTAAAAGGAAATGTTACAAAACAGGACCATATAGAATGCCCCAACAGCCTCAATTCATTCTTTTTTCTCTTTTCCCTGAAGGCACAATCAATTTAACAACATTCTAGATTATAAAAGAAATTGCCCTTCCAGCAACACAACTAATACAATTGCTTACCAGATTACATCATATAAGAAAATTCAGAAACAAGTAAGCAGTATATTAAAACTTGAAACATACCCAATAAAAATCTTTCTTTCTTTCTGAACCCTTTCACCTGGTCCAACAACCTCCAGGGACCATTCCCACCCCTATAGACTGGCTTTTTTCCTATTATCTATGCTAGCCCATCATTGTCTTTTTACTGGTAGCCACAATGAAAGGCCAGTTGATGGGGTTATAGCCTCAGGGGAATGCCAGAGATTTGGCCATGTGGGAAAGTCCAGGGTTTTTCCTTTCTGAGGCCCAGATTCCAACCCCATCATTACCACAGAGCATACATTATAAAATTATTTCCACAATTGCAATAAACTTTGAAACGACCCATTATCAACTTAGATGGATGTACTTCTAAGTCACTTTGTACAGAAAATCATTCATCTCATCATTAATATGTTGAGACTATAACTTAAACCACCATACATTTTTATAATAGTCAAGATTTTAAATAATCTGCTATCATAGTCTTATAACCAAATACAGCTCACTAGGTATTTAACAGTTTTCAAATTATCTCATCTTTATTACTAAAAGACCCACTGCAGGTCAAGAGTTACCTTAATACCATTTCTACCTCATAATAGTCCCTCAGATTTTACAATCTAAGTTTTAGAAATATAATACAATTTAGAAATACAGCAATAACTTAAACAATAAACTTCAGATAACATCAATTGCATTTCCATATTATCACATACAGAAATGATTGCCCTTATTACACTTATTACACTTTTAACTTTTAACATTAACTAATAATGCCACATCTCATAACAACCATTATTATTATTTTTTTATAGAACATTAAACTTAAATCCAATCAGATCTGAATTTATAATCACTAATGATAAACATTTAAAAACATTTTTGTTTTAAATCCAATACTCTTGGCCCTTTAAAAGGAAATATTTTCCACAAATATATATATTCCCTTAAAAAGACACATGGTGACGCTTCCTGCTCTAAATTCTCCTTTTCTTTCCTACTTCCTTAAGGGAACTAAGAAAAAGTCCCCAGTCCTGTTTAGCAGCTTATCAGATAAAGCCACCCACCTGAGAATCTCAAGCTTAAGCAATTTGAATCGATGTTAACAAGACAATCAATTTTCTCCCCTTAGGCAGAAGGCCTCTAGAGTTCCAATAAGTCACTGAACTGCCCAGTTTACATAACAATATCCAATCACAATGAGCTGCAAAATTTTCATTTTCAATTCTTCTACCCAAATTATACCCACCAAGGCCTGGGCAGCTTAGCTTTGAACTCTGAAGAGACATAAGAATTGCAAATCCAGAGAAAAGCACTCTCCCCTTTTCTTTCTTGTCTTTCCCTTCACATTCAAAAACTTGGCCAGAGTTAAAATGTAAAGAGAGAGAGAGAAATCTTTTTTTTTCCAACAATTTCCAAAAGCTTCCAACCCTTTTTACTCTCAAACCCTCTGTTCACACTGTTCGTGCAAATAGCTTATAGTTTTCTTCCTACCCAGACTCCTTACATTCCTACATGCTTACACTTTCTTGCCTTTCCTTCTGATGGACTTTGATTAAAGTCCCTTTAAAACTGCACATATCTTATTTCTTTCTAATTCTAACCTGACACTTCAAAAATCCATCTCAACTCGCCTTTTACTAATCATATAACCTAAATAATAAAGTATTTGTCTCTCTTTCTCTCTCCCATCCACCTGCTCCTCTGAGGCTGCTGTAATTAGGGAGGGAGAGAGGGAGAGAAAGAAAGAAAACATTTTTTTTCCAAGTAATAAATCCATCTACAATCCCCACACCCTACAGGATCTCAGACTACACAGACACACAAATGACAAACAGAAACAAAGTCATGAAACAAATCCTGTTTATATTTTCTTGTCCTTTTTTTTTTTGTTTTGTTTTGATAGTGCACTTAATTACTTAATTTGTTCCTATATTTTTGGTAATTCATCTCAATCACTAAACCTAGCCCTTAAGGAGCTATATTCCGGAATATCAAATGGCAGCTTCTGACCTGCTATTTTAGACTGTTCCTTGCCCATGACTCTCCTACTAATGAGTAACACACAAAGGAATTTGATTGGGAGAGATCTCTCTCATCCCAGAGTCAGAGACTGACTCAACAATTACAATTAATCACCAGAAGAGGTCACTATCTCCCTACAGTCACCTGAGTGCTCCCTCAATGTAGCCAGAAATTTGGCCGGGCAGAGTCACCTCAAAATGTGGAGTCAAAGACTCAGCAATTAGTGAATTTTGACTGAGGGTCGTCACCTTCCCTCCAGGTCAGAGACCTACTAATAAGGAGACATTAGAGTTGCTTACCTCCGGGCTGTATGCATACAACTTGCATGACTGATCCAATGCATCTTAATTGCTGCCTGCGGCTGGCCGACTTCACAAAATTCTATTGCTGTCCTGAGTTTAACTTTCTTTCACTTTTTGCTTCCCTGAGCCCTCTCTTCGAGTTTTACCCAAGTGGAGTGAAGCACCCTAAATCTGTCCTGAGGGCTGTTGGAGAAATCTCCAGTGGTGCCCCGACCCTCATGGTCTAGATTTAGGGATCTCGCTCACAGGTGGGCAAATCTCAGTGGGACCTCCAAAGTTGTGTGGTACAGCGGCTCTAACACAATTAAATTCAGAGATTTCTCAAGGTGAAAGCAAAAAGTTACTCTTTATTACAATCTCATAAGAAGGGGCATCTACTCCTCCAGTACACTACCAGCAGGAGAGAGGCGAGGCACAAAGGACAAAGCAAGGTTATATATCTTAACGCAAACACGAAACTCTCACCCTGCCACTATCCCTTATTCCCATTGGCTGGGAGGTGGGCTTACATTCCAGGTGTGAAAATCTTTCCCATTCCCAAAGAACAAGGAAACAGGGTATAGCCAATCCAAACATACATGTCCTTATTTAGTATACTAAATGCTGACATGGCAGTAGCAATCAGGAGGGAGTTTAGGGCCGAATTCCTATAGGTTTAGGTAATTTAAACTTATGGGCTGTTTGTTCTCTCAGATCCTCTCTCTAGTTTCAGAGACAGTCTTTTCATCACCACCCTGAGAAGTCTTCACAGGTTACACTTCATTCACTTAGAAATAAAACACTGATTTAAAGACATCTGTGTCCTTGTAGGAGTAAATTACTTTTTTAAACTGCATAAACAGTTTCAGGAATTGGTGGGGGCTCAAGATAAATGGGAAGCAAGCATTTATTAAGTTCCTACTAGGAGGTGACAAGTACTAGGAATATGGTCTAGACTTGTGATTGCATTGGTATTAGGAATTCCTGGAAGAGGAAACTCCTTCTATCAATATAGCTAAGTACTTTCTCTGAAAATTTTAACCTTAGAGGATTTCCTAGAGCATTGAATGGTTAGGTGATTGCCTTGGGTCATAAATAGTAAGTGTTAGAGGAAAGATTGGAACTTTGATTTTCCTGGCTTTGAGAACAACTCTTTAACCATGAGATAATGTTGCCTCTTTATGCAGAATAAGATACCTACACAATTATGTAAGAGGAGGTTGAACTGGAAAACTACTGATAAACTTGATGAATTCCCCCAATCAACCTGAAATAATAAGGCATGGACCTTCATTATAAGGTAGCTGCAATAGAGGTAGAATTAAAAGGACACAGAGACCTGATGGGGATGGGATCTGAATCCCTAAAATGTAAAGACCGTGTCTTTGGGAAAAAAGGAAAAGCCCTGAACTTTCCCACAAGGCCAAATCTCTGGTGTTCACCTGAGGCTAAAATCCTATCAACTAGCTTTTCATTTTGGCCTTCTCTGTTATCCTTAACTAGCCTAGCCCTCCATTGTCTTATCTCTCAGCCAGGCCCCAGCCACTTCCCACCTTTAATCTTATCTAGGCTCCATTCTCCCTTGGTCCAGGTTCCTGGTGTTCTGTTATCTCACAGTCACCACAGCTTACTGGTCACTCCCATCCAGATCCTCCTTAGACCCCTCTTCCAGTCATCCCAGACTATTTGGCCACTCCTGGATCCCTCCCAGAGTCTTTTTGTATATATGATTCATTTTGTCTCCTTTAAGGTTCTTAGATTCTTATAATCTAGCCAATAGATCACAAATGTTCAGATTCCTTAAGAGTCTAACCAATATGACAAATCTTTAATAAACCTTATCTTTGGCTGAAAAAAGGCTTGGGTTGAATTCATACAGGCAGGATCCATGTGTTGTGAGTTTGGGTTCCCAGAAGCTCTCAACCTCAACAGAACCATCAGATTGTTCACCAGTGATTGCAGCTGCCTTGAAGATGATAGGTGAGTGTTGAGTTGTGGGAGGGTAAGCAACTTTTTTTCAGCCTAGCCACCATAACTCTCTGGTTTATAAATTTTGAAATTTATTTTTCAAATTGTGAAATAACTCAACCTCTTTCTTACATTTACTTTTAATTAGATCTCTATACCTAAAAGGATCAAAGGGGAAAAAGAGGAGGTCATTTCTCCCTGCCTTCCTCAACCAAGTTTCTAGGTAATTGAGGGGCTTGGGTGAGTGTTCCTAGGTCTTCGTTTTGTAGATAGTTTCTTCTGCTTTTCTATTTCCTCTTCAAAGTACAGGCTAGAGAATAAAGTTCTTGAGAATTAACCTTTATTTTAGTTCTAGAGTTCCCAAAAGTCTGATAATTTTTAAGTTCAGTCAGTTCAGAGCCAGCCATTCAGAGGGAAATTTTTTTTTTCTCAATACCATGATTCTTGAGAAGAGGAGGGCCAATCTGTCTCCCCTAGCTGGAAGATTAGAGGCAAATTTTTGTGAGATATTGAGACAGTGCAAGTCTGAGATGAATGACAAACTTATCTTCTATTAACTCCCTATATGTTTTTCCCATCCAGGATGAATTTTAATGCTCTATTTGAAAACTCTGTGCTTCATATTTGTTCTTTATATTGTATGCATTTTTCTGTACCAATTAAAATAAAGGCTGTCCTATATCCCAAACCTATATTTTTCATTGAGTGCCTATTACCTCAAATTAGGAAAACCTAATCATAAACCATACCTAAACTTCATTTTAGAGATTTTGCCGGAGAAATGTGGGTATGGACAATGAGGTAAAGAGAGAAACTGACATTTAGGCCCTAGAAATAAACACAATCCATATGAATCTGGAGTCCTCTGAGGGTACAAGTTTGATATAAAACAAACAAACATAGATGTAGTAAGTTCAAAGAGAGCCTGAGACAAAGACTGAGGAAAAATTTAAAAGGGAGAAATTGCATGCAGCTGGGGAGATCATGGAAGCCTTCCAGAGAGAGGTGACATGTGAACTGATTCTTGAAGCAAATTAAAGAATTCATCAGAGGACAGACAGTTTCAGGCCTCAGAGGATGGGAGAAGAGGTGTAGTAGTAAAGGAGGATGTTTGAATGCACAAAGAGGAGGGAATAAGGATAAAGTTAAGCCATTGGAGGTAATAGAAATATATCACATTGGAGGATGTTAGAGATAGACTCCTTCATCAAATTGGGAGACCAGGTCATCTGGTAAATGAGTGGTAGAGCTGAGAGTTTGAGGAAATGGAAGGCTTCTGACAATGATTAAAATAGGGCATTGATCAGAAATGAATACAATTGTTTTCATGAAACTGTAAGGGACCAATTGAATGTAGTAGATTCAGTGATGGACTTAAATTCAAGAAAACCTAGATTCAAATTCTGTTTCTCATAATTATTAGCTGCATGAACCTGGGCAAGTCAATTAACCTTTGTGCATCTCAGTTTCCTCATCTGTAAAATAGGGGAAATTGTATCTGAAATATGTTCCAAGCAAGATTATTATGAATCTTAAATAAAATAATATATTTGATGTTTGAATACTTTAAGGTATTACATAAATACTACTTATTAATTATGGTGATAATGATGCTGCTGCTGCTGCTGCATTAATTTATACTAGAATCAGAACAATTTTGTATGTGTTCAGTGACTCAGGTATTAAGACAGAGAAGATGAGTAATGGGTGATATATGGATGGGTATTGACAGGACCAGAATAATAGAAGGACAAAAAGGTTAAGAAATTCATAGATGCAAGGGAAATGTCTTGTTTAATTGGCCAAAGTTGAAAAAATCATCAAGGTAAAGAGAAAGAAATGAGGTCAGAAGAGGGCTGGTGGACTGATGAAAAGGAGGGGGAATAATATTTGACTATTCTTCCTTTGCATTAACCTAATATTTTGACTACCTAATTGACTTTAATATTCTGCCAATGTTGTATAGCTGTGGATCATGAAATTACAGTCCCCAAGGAATTAATTTCAAATAGACAGCAATGGAAACGCAGATGATGAGTAGAAGGAGAATGTAAATATAACAAACAAGAAATTTCACAATAGAAATAAACAATGTCATCAGGTAAGGGCTTATTCAATTGATCATTTTGTTTGTTTGCTTTTAGTGTTTCACTAACATAACTAAATTTCTTTCCATGTTTATTACAAGTTTGTCTTTAATGGTAAGTACATATTAAGATTGTTTTAACATGATTTAGGAGAAGTATTACTTTTCTCCACTGAATGAGTTAAGAAGGAATGTAAAACAAAAAATTTTAGTTCTGAATTTTGGCAAACAGAACAATAAATATCTTTCTATTTTTCCATCCTTCTGATCATCCATGGTGGATTGATTTAGAAAAACAAAGATTTTATATCAATTTAGTAATAATTCATTTCAGAAAAAAATAAGGAATAATCATAAAAGCCATTTTACAAATAAATTAAGTCAACACAAAAAACTCCCAACTCCTACTTGAATTATGTGTGGAATTAAAATATATCAATAACTATAAATCTAATGATCTTAAGCAAACCCAAATGTGTTATTTCTTCTGTTAGGAAGAATTGGAATGTGTTAAGTTTCAAGCACAGCATTAAGGTTTCTATATTTAACCTGGATATTAACCACTAATGTCCAGGTTGGGGATTGCCAAACACTAAGCACGTAGTGATAGAAGTTTAGCTTTAAGTATTTAAAATAATGATTTTCAGGAAAAAATGACATATACATTGATGAACAGCTTTGAATATTCATAGAAAGTCTCAAAATAAAATTCAAATGTAGATTATGAAAATAAAAAAGCTTGTAATTCATGGTACACTAGCGAAAACAGTACATTCACAGCATATCCCCAATGTTTAATCAAATATAAAAATATCAGTTATGTATAGTCATGTTATCAAAAATTATTATTGGTACAGAATGTAATGCAGCTTTTTTTTTAAACTCAAGAGAACAAAATTCTCTAGTACATTTTGTGAAGAAATACAAGCTTTTCGCTGTACTACTGAAGCTGAATACATTTATTAGTTCAGTTTAAAACATTTTCTGCCACAAAGTTGTAGGAGGAAGGTTTTCCTGGGAGTGAGAACTGCTTATAGCTGTCATTTAAAGTATTACTATCTAAAACAGTCTGGAAGCTAGTGTTTAGATCATTTGAAAAAGAGAAAATTATTTCTTTCCATCACCTTAAAAGTCAATTAATTTTAGTGTCCACTACCTAATTAATGATCTGTCCTAGTGATATAACATTGTGTTACATGGCTCTTTGACAACGCAAACAAGTTATGGCTTTTCAATATTAGAAATTTCATAATTATAATATTTTATTAAAGCTTTTCTAAACTAGTCTCTCAAATATCAGCATTCTAATGAGATAAAAATTGAAATTAAGTAAAACCTAAGCCTGATGGTTCTTCCAAAATGAATGAAAATACCAATATGAATATTAGCCTTTCCCTCTCCCCTAAAATTCAAGGCACATCACTTTAAACAGGTGACTAAGTCCAACACAGTAGAACAATAAAAAAAGATTCTGTGACTTCTTAGATCCACTGGCCATCTCATTGTCTAGCAGCCATTCAGTCCAGTATATGCTGAGGGTGAACTTAATTTGAGTCAAGTCAAAATTGCTTTTGAACCATATGAACTTTGCTGTTAGTTAAGATCTCATTCTGTCAATACCTACCGTGTCTTTTGTTTTTGTAGGGTAATCTGCCTTAAGATAAGAGTATGCTTATGTGATATTTTACTGAAGTGTTGCTTATTTCTTTTAAAAGTTGATAAAAATATATTTGTATACTTTAACATTCATTTTGACAAAAAGAATAAAAATCATAATGAGAAATATAAAAGTAAAAATGAAAACAAAATAGTATACCACCCACTTCAGTATTTCACTCTGAGATCATGTTATCTATAGAATATAAAAAATAAATTCAGAATTGTAATTACTTAAAATATACCCCTTTCATATCTGTCAGTATTTTACATATATGTATGTATTCTACAGTGTAAGAGGACTTCTTAAAAACATTATCTCTTTAAAATTTTGAGGTGCATATTAGATCCATAGGGAATATCTGACATATAAATTGCAATACTGTCTCCTTGCAATTTTGGTATTTCACTTGTATATCTTACACCATTAGAAAGGTATGGAGTTTGCATATAGTGCCTAAACATTCCAGTAACAACAGTAATTTTCTTTAATGTAAAATGGTTCATAAATTCTACGTGGGGCAGTAAGGGCAGTAATTCTAGATGGTACAATCCTGACTTAATTTTCATGTGGTACAATAACACAAATAACTTTGTTAAGGCCAGGTTTTATTTGCTGATTAATGGACAAAAGGCAATGAAATTTATCTTCATTTATCTTCAAATATTGCTTGAAAGTCTGTGCTTATAAAAATCTTGAAAAGTTGGAAAGACTTGGTTAAATCACTAAAAATTTAAATATATCTTACACAATATAATTTGTTCAAAAATACAAGTTAAATATATATGTAAAGCAATCATGATAATTTATGTAAATCTGTTTTATGTGGTATCATTATATGTAAAAAAAAATTCAGTTCTCTGTTATTTGTGAAAAGATCAGTACCAAGTTGAATTGTTATCTATTGGCAAAGACCCTATAAAACTTATTTCCATATTAAATATTTTACCGCTAAGTGCCTTTTCCTAATTTGAGATTCTCTAACGACTGACAGAAAATAAAATAAAATAAAATAGGGCAGTATGTTCATAAACTAATAAATAATTTGGCTGTAATGTATCACAAAACACAAACCCCCAACACAGATCTGTGTGCAGTATTATCTATGCATCACACACTCACATATGCAGGCACCCATGCAGTCAAAGAACAAAGCTTAATGAGGTGCGATTTTCAGCTTACTACTTAACTGGGCATTTTTCTGGACTTCATCAAATGAATATTTTTTTGTCATCTTTCCATTCTAGAAGACAGTATGGAAAGGTCATGATCACATTCTTCAAGATCTCCTTTTCCTTCCTCAAGGGTAAGAAAATTTCCATTAGATATCCTGTGTAGTGATAGCCAGCCCTTTTTTAGCATTTTGTTTGTATCAGCAACTGAATCCTTTAAGACATTAATTCCAAGGCTATTGGTAAACACATAACTGCATTTGAAGGAACAATTCAAAAGATCTCTTATTACCTTCTGTAACAAAGCTCCACCAGAACCAAAGGAAATATTTTCAATACTCCATTTTTTTCTTCATGTCTTCAACAATGTCTTGTAAGGTGCTGATATCAACTGCATCTCTCTGCATAATTCTGAGATAAAGTGGTAACAATTTATAGCCCTTTAAGGTTTTAGTAACTGTAAACTTCTTACCTAGAATGTCCAAAACCTTTAATACAGTGTCAAGAGGATTTCCAGCATTTGGTCTAATTATTAGTGGTGCTTCTGGATTCCTTGATACAATTAAATGTCTTAAATCTTCACTCCAGATTTTCTTACATGCATTATAAATGTCATAGCTATCACTGACTACAGACACAGATATTGATGAAAACAGTGTTATTATATGTTCAAAAGCATCCTTTTTGTGATATTTGTCCCAGGTTGTTATGGTACTGTGTTCTGCAGCTGGAACAGAATATCCAGGCACAGGGTCTTTTGTTCCATAATATTTTTAAATTAAAGCAATTCCTGCTACTGTATCAGTTCCCTTGAAGTTAACTAAATGAGCAGATGCTCCTATTCCAGTCATCTCTTGTGAAGAGACTCATCTGTAGCCAAAATCATGTAATTTGTACTCCAGGCCATCTAGGTTACCAGATGTTTCCATCAAATACTTTGCCAAAATTTTCTTCTATTATCTGGAATTTGTAGATATTGTGATTGGATACCAGGACTGGACAAGGCTAGTCTCAATCCAATTTGTAAGCCAACAGCATTCTGGATCCGTGTTTTTCACTGTGAAGAAAGCATTTCCTCTGAGAATGACAACCCTCAGAAACTGCTTTTACATCTATGGAAAGATGGCCATCATATTTCTCAAGAATATAACCCCATGCCTTTTCATTAAAGACATCGTCTTGAAAATGCTCTCTGTAGACTTCTTTGGCTTCCTGGATTTTTTCATTAGTCACTGTTTTGCCTTTTAAGTACTTATTAAGAATGTACTGGAACCTGTAAAATTTCCTTATATTTTACCTTCCTTTCAAGTTTTCAGTCTTCTTTTCACAGCATTCAAAGTAGCAACAAACTTTGCTTGTGTTGCATGGATATTGCTTATAGTGAGTTTGACATCAGGGAGATGATGACATGTCTTGCAATTGACTTTGATTTGAGTGAGGGAGGGCTGTGCAAAGTCACAAAACTCACTTTCTCCTCCAGAGCCAGCTGGGTCCACTGGCAAGATATCAATCAGGACAACTGGAGATGGCTCAGGATGTAGTGGGAGACCTTGACCCTTTTAAGCCAAGATCTTTTCAAGTTGTCACTTTGAGTGAGGGAATGCCCATTCAGTGAATAGGCCTCTTCATGAAGTGAATCAAGGGACGGCCCCTTTAATAAAAAAAAAAATCAAATTGAGAGGGAAAGACCCTCAGGGTTTCTGGCCAAAAGAGAAACAGTTACTATTTATATTCACTCTGAGCCAGGAGGGCCCAAAAAATATTAAGTGATACTTGGGCAGGGACCTATTGTTCTCCAATCCCTGAGACCTAGAGTGAATTAGGTTTAAGGCTTGGTCTTTGCCTCACTTTGTTCCAGTTGGGCAACTTAGCTCCTCCCCTCCTCTCCTCTCCTCTCCTCTCCTCTCCTCTCCTCTCCTCTCCTCTTTTCTACTTACCTGAGGGTGTTCTGCCAAAAGGAAGGGAAATTTTGATGGTGGAAAGCTACCTAGTTAATTTACTGGCTAGATTTCTTTATAGTGAGTAACTTGTAGGAATTGGTGGCAAGAGGGAGGTTGAACTTGGTTTTGGCTGCACAATTCATCTTAGGGCTGAGGGTATTTGGGAGGAGGTGGGGGGAAAAATCAATGTACTTTTATTAAGGACCTTCTATGTGGCAGACATGATGACAAGTGCTGGAAGTACAAAGAAAAACAAATTGTAACCTACAGGGTCATATTTTCTGTCAAGAGAGACATCATGCACCTATATAATTATGTAAAAATAATTACAAGGCAATTATTTTGGAATGGTGAATGAACTTACTGATGGGCGTGTTAAAAAAACCTCATGTCCAAGGTACTGCTTGAGCTGAGAATTGAAGAAAATGGATTCTAAAATGCAGAGATGAGAAAGGAGTGGATTCTATGCAAGGGAAAAATGCTGTGAAAAGCCACAAATACCAGAAATGGCATGGCATAGGTAAGCAAGAGCAAGAAGGACCAATGTGGATAGACTACAGAGTTAATGAAGAGATTTTGAAAGTTAGGTTGAAGCCAAGTTGTAAAAGGCTTTTGGTCCCAAGAGAGGTGTTTGTATTTGATCCTAGAGATATAGGAACCACTGTAGTTCACTGAACACAGAAGTGACTTAATCAGATCCATGTTTTAGGAAAATAAATTTGGCCACTAATTAGAGGACAGATTAAAAGGAGGAGAGACTTGAAGTATGGAGGCCAATCCATAATCTAAAATAATGAACTGGGAACAAGGCAAGAGGCTCAGAAAGGAGCCATGGTGCTTACTGGTATTCTCATGTGTCAGGAGAAATGAGGGGAAAGCATGTTGGTTAGGTACGTCCTTTCTGATGAACCTTGAGAGGGCACAGACAAGAGCTGCACAGTATGGGCAGCTATAGATTGGTTGCAGTTGGCATCATTGGAAGGAACATAATAATAGCTAGAATCTAGCTACCCCTGTAAGATTTACCTAGCAATTGTCAAATGATCTTCACAAAAACTTTATTATAAATAACTATTTATTCACATTAGCAACGTACATATTTAAGTGCCATTATTTTGCCATTTTATAGATGAGAAAACTAGGGCTGAAAGATGTTAAGTAATGTACCTAGAGTCACATAACTAGTAACATTCCAAACAGGATTTGAATTCAATATTTCTGATTCCTAGCCAAAACTCTAATAGCTATGCCACTAGCTACCTAATCCTATATCCAAATTGAAATGAGATCAGAGAACCTTTTGAGTACTTGAGTTAATTGACTCAATGACTTATGCCTCAGCTCCTTTTTATTAAAATAAAAAAAAAGAGCAAACTGCTATGCAAATACATTTTGGAATAAATAGCTTCTATCTCAGAGAATGCCTGAGCCTTTAGCTATTTGCAGAAAAAAGCTTCTCTGCCACTGAACCCTCTAATCCATTTAGACCAGCCTCCTCTGCTCACTGACACCCCTTTGAGGCTTTTTGATTTGGTTGGTTTGAAAACACACCCCACTCTCCCACACCTTACCCCCATACACACAATCACACCCTCCCCCCCACACACACACATAGACTGTGTGACACTTCTGGAAGCTCTAAGAGGATTACATTTTCCTGTTCCAGAAGTTTTATTTTACAAGAGCCTGAAGCCTAAACATATGTATGAATGAACAGTCAACCTGTCCTCTGCCCAAACTTAGAGGCATTTAATTCATTCTCACCTCTTAGCATAGGAGGTGACAAACATCACCAGGAGATACCAGAGTCCAAATAAGGTATATAATTTTTCAGGCAATAATTGACCTTATCAATATGTTTCTTTTTTAAAAAAAATCACAAGGTTGTTCCAGGAATTTTATGAACTTTTTTAAAAAATATATACACGTATATAGCTGGTCTTCTAATGCTACATCTAACTTTGAAATGCCAGAAGGCACCTAGCAAGGAAATCTCACTTGGTTCTTATAATATATATTTTTTGCCTTTTAAGTGAATATTAGATATAGTAGAGATGCTAGCAACAATGACACTTAAGCCAAATTTCATAAAATGTACGTGGGACAAGTAACAGGGAGCATTATATCCTCTACCCCAATTTTTCTAAACAAATTCAGTTGAAGCTTAGGGAAGACCCAGGAGATCACCTATATCAAGGAAATAGAGACCCTGCAACATTGTAAGGCCAACAATGGAGTAGCTGCAAAGATCAAGGGGTAGCAGTATGGGGCCAGCAAGGAACTTGGTGGGGAGGGTTGTAGCTATCAAGGCAAGGGAAAATACTCTTTGGCAACTTCTTTTAATTAATTATTCTTGTTAACTAAGTACTAAGGTAAAAAAAGGCTGTAAGTGATGTCAAATTAAGCTCTAAACTGTGGTGCCCTAAGTCAAAGCTTGAGGTTCTCTATCCTCATTATGGTTTTACCTGAGAATAATTCATATTAAATACGGCCCAAATACTTTAATTGAGGACTCCATGGAGAATGATATTGTTTAGACACTTCCTGAACTGAGCAAACACTTTGGGCAGCAATCTTTTCAAAATCTTGATCCTTCCACAGCATTTATTAACATGCTTTTAAAAATGTTCACCCAAATATCTGTCTAGCAAGGTATGTTCTCGTACAGTCTTCCAGAACCAGTCATATATCGTATACTCCTTGAGTATTTAGGTTATCCTGAGGGCTTGGGGAATTTCTTCCCTAATATTGACCAGGTCACTTTGGAAAAAAAATAAAACACAGCTTCATTCCAGCTTCTCAGCTAATTGAGAAAGCTTTCTCCCAACTACTTTGTGAGCAGATGAGCAAGTTGTTACAGAATATCTACACATTCTTTACAGTATCTCTGAGGCATTTCTGTTCCACATTATCACAATTCTTTCCAGTTCACTTCATCTCATTTCTTCCAGAAACAGGATCCCTAGTCATTCCATGTTAAGATACTTCTCTAGAGGGTCATATTTTATATCTTATTACATCTATTTTTTCTTCAGTAATTACAGAGCTCTCCTAAAATTTGTTTGCCATTAGATAACTGGAAAGTCATATAGTTGGATGATTTTTAACTATAATTTGCTTTAGACTTTAGAGTATATTTAGCTCTCTTCCGGTGTTTTGGAGCTGAAATAGTACAAAAAGCACCCAGTATGTTAACATTTCTCTAGTTTCCTTTGTGATAGATTTTTAAAAATCACATTGCCACCTTAACAATTGAATCATTGGGATGAGGAGGCAAGTCCATTGCTATCAGCTCTGAGACCTGACTTAGCTTGCCTCTTCTGCTGAGGTTGTCTGTAGCAAGAACATAAAAGCAGAGACCCACAGTCACATGGTTTGTGATTTAAAAAGCTGGCCCATTATACTACCATTGCTGAGTGCATAGTCTGAAGAAGGAAGAATTTAAAAAAAAAAAGAACAGTAAGAAAGAAAAGAATAAAGAACAATCACAAAGCAGTCTGTCTTCAAGAATCTTACTTTCTTGGATATCTACCCTTGGCTGTCTCTGTGTTCTGTGTTTACCTGGGGAAGTCTTATATTTCAGAACTTGTTTGCATTCAGCTTGAAGTCTTGGGTTTAGCACCTACTACATAGGATTTGCCATTATCAGTCTTTGTCCCAAAGGGGCTTGTAAAGAGCATTGTTACTGGAGTTAAAAGACCTGGGTTTGAATACTGGCTTTGCTATTTATTTCTGGTGTTACTTTGGGGTAGGGATTTGATATCTCAGGGAATGTTTCCTCTTTGATAGAGGAGGGAGCTATACTAATTGACCCCTGAGTTTCCTTCCAACTCTCAATCTATGATCCTATGACCCTTTGCTTGTAAATAAGTGTGAGTAAATGATTTCAACTCACTGGTCACTCTGGTCATCTCTCTGTCTCTCTCTTATAAATATGCATTTCTATATTATACATATAGGTGTATATTGTATATGTACATGTTATATATGTGTGTATAAGGTATATGTAATATACATATATTATATATAATACATACATATGTACATGTAAATATACATCCACTATATATAATATATTGTATATACAGAGAGAGAGAGACAGAGAGACAGAGAGACAGAGAGAAGAGGTTGTGCTAATTGGATCTAATGATCTAATAGACTCAAAATTCTGTGATCTTAGGTCATGCATATTCTTGATAACACTTTCTGATTCTCTATTCTATCTCTGTCTAAGACTACAGGACCTTGGCACATTGGAGCATGAATAAGGAAACTTGGATCCTGCTCCTGGTTCAACTACTCTTTACTTTGGATAAGTCACTTAACTTCTCCATCACTTAATAGCAAAACTAGAATGTTGGCTTAAAAAAATCTTTCTGAGACACCTTTCAGCTTTGATATTCTAAGACAGAGATTTCTTCCACTCCCCCTGAGTTTGCAGAAATTATCTTTCATTTGTTCTTCTTGTCATTTTCCTTCCTCACCCCTTACTTCCTCCCTCTGTTCCATTTACTCCATTTACTTCAGTCTTCTTCTGTGACACCCATAGAACTGTTTTTTTTTTTAATTACTACCTGATCATTTCATCAAACATCAAGGCATTTCCTTAGCCTTTGTATAAGCTAAGACAACATAACTTTAGTTGGGTTTGGGGTTGGGAAGGAAAGTCATACTTCCTAAGAATGGCATGATTTTAGCTCTTCTCACCGACTCTGATTTATTCCAAGTTCCTTTTATTACTTCCAGCCTCAAATTGTTGCCCATTGCTAAGGGGTTCAGCTTGCCTGAATATCAGTAACTCAAGGTTTTGCTGAACATCATGTAAAGAATTTGTATCATTCCCCTGAGAGGATAGGCCTGTGATTGCATTGGAAAGCAAATAGAATGTTTTGTTATTATTTTTTGGTTTTTTGTTTGGCTTTTACTAGTTAGTTATTAAAACAAACAACAAAACAAAACACCTCCCACTAT
This sequence comes from Vombatus ursinus, assembly GCF_900497805.2. Lineage (NCBI taxonomy): Eukaryota > Metazoa > Chordata > Mammalia > Diprotodontia > Vombatidae > Vombatus > Vombatus ursinus. The sequence continues at coordinate 5,762,168 of NW_020954608.1, read as the reverse complement.
GTTTAAAGGAGAACAGTTTCCATAATAATTCAATAATTTTATTAAAAATGAAAAGATCAATTTAGAAGTCCCTTATCCTTCTGAGATCTATGCTAGTGTCTTAGAGGAAAGATGAAAGCATTCATACACTAAGTAATAATTCAAAAATGTCAGGCTTTTTGTAGTCAGAAGCCTGTAACCTGAAATACTGCTTCTCATTCCTTCTTGTTTATAGAAACCTGAAATGGACAACTTATTAACTTAGTCACATGCTTCGGGGTTTTGGAATGGTCAGCTGATTGAAATGAAATCAGGAATTGTCACCAAAATTGCATCATATTGTAAAGAATGAAAAGTATGTCCCCTTTAGTGAGCAAAGTGGGAGAGAGGATAGAGCCAGCGAGCCAGTATGTTTTCATATTGAAAATTTCACTAAATTTAGATTTCACTCACAGTCAAATGGGAAAATACAGACAGGAGAACATGGGTAGAAGAATACATTTTTTGATCAGTCAAGGAGTCAAAGAACATTTATTTAACACCATCTCTGAGCTGAATAACACAGCAGTTCTTATGGGAGTATATAAAAAGATAAAATACATGATCTCTGTCCTCAAGAACTTTATACTACTGATTCATTTAGCAGGAATCAATACTATATTTATATGGTGATCATTATTTTTACTTTCTCCCTTTTTGAAATTTGTCATGTATTTTTTAACACTTTTCTGTTTTGAGTTCCAAATTCTCTCTCTTCCCCCAGCACTTCCTGAGAAGGCAAGCAATATGATATCAATGATACATGTGAAATCACGCAAAACCTATTTCCATATTAGCAATATTTTTTTTAAAAGCAAGAAAAATAAAGAAGGTAAGAAAATTATAGTTCACTTTGGATTCCGGGTTCATCATTTCTCTGTTTGTAGATTGATAGCATTTTTCAACAAAAGCCCTTCAGGATTCTTCAACCAGAATAGCAAAGTCTTTCACAGTTGATCATCATTAGAATACTGCTGTTACTGTGTACAATGATTTCCAGGTTCTGTTCATATCACTCCACATCAGTTCATACACTTCTTCCCAAATTTTTCTAAAACCATCCTGCTCATCATCATTTTTTTATAGCACAATAGTATTCCATCACAATCATATACCACAGCTTAGTCAGTCATTCCTCAAATGATGGGTATCCCTTCAAATTCTAATATTTTGCCACCACAAAAAAAAGAGCTGCTATAAATATTTATTTTGTACAAATTGGTCCTATTTCTTTTTCTATGATCTCTTTGAGATACCTAAGTAGTAGTGCCATTGCTTGGTCAAAGGGTATGCGTAAGTTTTATAGCCCTTTAGGCATAGTTACAAATTGTTCTCTAGGATGGTTTAATGATGTTCATAACTTCACCAACAATTCATTAGTATATGTATTTCCCAATATACCTTCCAGCATTTGTCATTTCAGATAGGAGTGAGGTGGGATGTCAGAGTTTCTTTTTCTGAAAATTGCCTGTTCACATCTTTTACCCATTTATCAATTGGAGAATAGCACTTATTTTTATTAATTTGATTTAGTTCTCCATATATTTGAGAAATGAGACCTTTATTAGAGAAATTGCAATTTTTTTATATAACTTCATCATCTGTGATACTGGTTAACAAAATTCAGTTTTCCTGATTATCTCTTTTAATTAGGTCTATTTTTGCTTTTGCTTTTTCTGAGATCATGATTGATATCCCTGCCTTTTTCACTTCAGTTGAAACATAAGAGATTCTACAACAGCTCTTTATTTCAATACTGTGTGTGTCCTTCTGTTTCAAGCATGTTTCTTGTAAACAACATATTGTTAGATTCTATTTTCTAATCCATTCTACTATCCATTTCTGTTATATAGGTGAGCTCATCCCATTCACATTCACAGTTATATTTATTAACTGTATTTCTCTTCATCCCATATTCTTCTGTTTATTCTTTTCTCTTTTTTTTTCCCATCCCTCCTCAAACTGCCCTAAAAATGATAAAGTTCTTTGGAGTTATATCTATTATCTTCTCATAGGAATAAAAAGTTTAACTTTATTGAGTCCCGAAGTTTACTCTTTCATGTTTACCTTTTGATATTTCTCTTGAATCTTAGGTTAGAATGACAAGTTTTCTATTCACTTATGGTCTTTTAATCAGAAGTGCTTGAAAGTTATTTACTTCATTAAATGTTTATTTTTCTTTCTTTCTTTTGGCAAGGCAATTGGGGTTAAGTGATTTGCCTAGGGTTACACAGCTAGTAAATGTCAAGTGTCTGGTCTGAGACTGGATTTGAACTCAGGACCTCCTGACTCCAGGACCAGTGCAGTATCTACTGCACCACCTAGCTGCCCCTAAATGTTTATTTTTGCTTGGTCAAAGGGTATGCACAAGTTTTATAGCCTTTTGGGCTATAATGCAAGTCTTACCAGGTTTTTCTGAAACCATCTATTTAATCATTTCTTATAGCACAATAGTATTCTATCACTATCATATACCACAAGTTTAGCCATTCCCCAATTGATGAGCATCCTCTCAATCTCCAATTCTTTGCCACCACAAAAATAGCTGGTATAAGTATTTTTGTGTATATAGGTCCTTTTCCTTTTACTTTGATCTCTCAAATGGTATATACAGTTTTATAGCCTTTCATCATAGTTCTAAACTGTTCTCTAAAATGGTGGGATCAGTTCTCAACTATCAACAATGCAATAGCATCCCTATTTTTCCACATCTCCTACAACAATTATCATTTTCCTTTTCTATCATATTCAATCTGTTAAGTGTGAAGTGGTATGTCAGAGCTGTTTTAATTTGCATTTCTATAGTCAATGGTGATCTAGAGTATTTTTTTCCATATAATTAGAGATAGTTTCAGTTTCTTCTTCTGAAAACTTCCAGTTCACATCTTTTGCCCATTTATCAATTGGGGAATGACTTGTATTCTTATAAATTTGAATCGGTTCTCTATTATAAAATTTGAATCAGTTGTCCATATGTTTGAGAAATGAGGCTTTTATCAATGATATAATATCATATTTCTTGCCTTCTCAGTGGTTGAGGGGCATTGGGAGGGAGGGAGAAAATTTGGAAATTAAATTTAAAAAGAAAAAATGTTGAAAATAAATAATACATTTAAAAAAGTAAGAATATTTAAAAATAAAGAAATTAAAAATACTCTATTATTTCTTTATTAAACTTTTTGTTTTGTTATTCTTTCTATTGAATTTTGAGATTCTTATTTTGGTATTTAATTGAGAACTTTTAACTTGTTTTTTTCCTATTTTTTCAAATAAGTTGCATGCCCAAATTATTTATCTGCTCTTTCCTTCCTTTATAAATGAAAGTGCTTAAAGATGTAAATTTTCCCCTAAATATTGCTTCGGTTCAGTCACACCAATTTTGGTACTTTGTTTCATTGTTGTCTTTATCTTTAACTGAATTATTGATTGTCTTCTATGGACCACTCATTCTTTATATTTATGGTATTTTGTTTTTTATTAATTTATTTTTATTTTATGTTTCAAAGCCCTTTTGTTGAATTTATTTTTAATTGTGATCAGAAAAGTATGGATTTAATATTTCTTTTATTTTTATGCATTTGTTGGTGAGGTTTTTATGCCCTAATACACAATTATTTTTTGGTGAAGGTACCATGCACATCTGAGCAATAGGTACAATCCTTTTTTTTTTTACCATTAATTATTGTCCAGAGGTACATCTTATCAACCTTTTTAAAAACCCTATTCATACCTTTCCCTTCTTTCTTGTTATTCTATGTTTAGATTTATCTAGGTCTGAGAGCAGTAAATTGAAGTACCCTATTAATACAGTTTTACTCTCTTTTTCCTCAAGTAACATATTAATTCAATTTCTGTATGGTAGTTTCCTTGATTATCTCTTTTAAAATCAGGTCTGTTTTTTGTTTTCCTTTGTCTGAGATCAGATTGCTATCCCTGTATATTTTTTTAACTTCAGCTGAAACATAATAGATTCTATTCCAACCTTTATGTTAACTCTTTGTATATTTTTCTGGGTCAAGTTTGCTTCTTGTGAACAAAATATTGTTGAATTCTGGTTTCTAATGCATTCTACTATGGTCTTTAATTTCATGGATGAATTCATACAATTCATATTCACAAGTATTGTTGCTAACTATGTATTTCTCTCCATCCTAGTCTCATCTACTTATTTTTCTCTTTTATACCTTGTTCCTTTGGCAGGAGTTTATATTGTTTCTGACCACCACTTCTCTTAATTACTCTCCCTTTACTATGTAGCCTCTTTACTCCCCTTTTTCTTCCTACTTCCCTGTTGGGTAAGATGAATTTTGGTATGTAATTGTGTATATATAATTTTTTTGCTTGTTGAACCAATTCAAATGTTAGTCAGGTTCAAGTGTTCACCCTACACCTCATCCATTATATAAACTCTTTATTGGGCATGCCATTTATGTGAGATAATTTCCCCTATTCTTCTTCTTATGTCCTCCCTCTTCTAGTAGTTCTTTTCTTCTTTTGAGATCATCTAGTAATATTAGAATTATATTCAAAACCTCTATTTAAGACTCCTTCTAAAAGCTATAGCAATGACAATGTTCTGAGAGGTTAGCTCTTTAGTCTCTTATGATTTCTCCCTTAGGCTTACCTTTTTATAACTATCTTGAGTCCTATATTTGATTTTAAATTTCCTATTCAGCTCTGTTCTTTTCATCAGGAATACTTGAAAGTCTTCTATGTCATTAAATTCCTTTTTTAAAAAACTCTATAGAATTATACTGTTTTGCTGGATAGGGTATTCTTGGCTATAATCCTAGATCTTTTTCCTTCTGGAATATCATATTTCAAGCCCTCCACTCTTTTGTATTAGTGAGCTGTTAAATCTTGTGTGATCCTAACCATGGTTTCACAATACTTGAATCCTATATGTAATTTCATCTACTTGATCTGGTTGATTACAACATTCCTTGGAGTTTTTATTTGGGACTTCTTTCAGGAGGTGACTGGTGGATTCTTTTGATTTGGCTTCCTTTTCTAAGCTATGTGGGAAGTTTTTCTTTATAATTCCTTGAAACATGATGTCTAATCTCTTTTTTTGTTGTTGTTCATGGTTCTCAGGTAGTCCAATTTATCTTAAATTACTTACCCTCAATCTATTTTTTAGGTCAGTTGTTTCTCTATATTTCACATTTTCTTCTACTTTTTCTGTTTTTGACTTTTTAATATCATTTCTCAATTTCTTACAGAGTCATTAGGTTTTACTTGACCCATTCTAGTTTTTAATGAGTTATTTTCTTCATTAAGCATTTGTGACATTTTTTACAAAGCCATTAATTTTTTTCATAACTTTCTTGCATAGTGCTCTTTCCTGTTTTCCTGTTTTTTTTTCCTTTACTAGTCTTATTTGATTTCAAAAATCATATTTTTGTTCTTTATTAACAATTTCTTTTACTCTTTTAAGGATTCTTCTTGGGCTTGAGTACAATTTGCATATATCTGAGACTTTGCTTGGAGATGTTTTCAAATCATTGTCTTCTTTATTGTATCTTGAGCTTTGCTATGACCATCATAGCTCTTTATGTTATGGTCTGGTTCTTTTTATTTGCTTGTTTGCTCATTCATCCATTCTCATTCTTGACTTTGGACTTCATGTTAGTGTTGAGCTTTACTCATTTCTTGGGAGGAATGGCTGGCCTGATCTTTTTGTCTTTTCATGTCTTTCTGCTGTTTTTACACCTCAAATTAGAAGCCTTCAAGTTTTCAATGCTCCCAAAATGGTGTTAGTCAGGGAAATGTCTGTTCACTGCCTTCCAGATCAGAGTTCTTCAAGTTCCTGACCCAAGTTTGGGTCTGCTGATTTGTTAATTCTTGAGTTTCAGTAGACTGCTAATGGATTTAGTCACTGTTAGTCCACTGGTAGATTCTGTTGGTTCAGAGTAACTAAACTGTTAGTTCCCTTTTGGTATCAGTTTCCTTCCCTGGTTATTCCAGTGCAAGGTTATGTGCTGAACTAAAGGCTAGAGTCTTACTTCTGGGCTCATAACTATATTTTGCAATTTGTTCCTGACTCAGTACTCACTCACACCCACTTCTCTTCACCCTGCATTTGTGAATTGGAATTGGAAAGTGTGTGACAACTTACAGATAGCACTTATTTCTGTACCCAGTACTAGTTTAAGTATCCTCTGTGATCTTTTTTTGCCACAATATTTCATGCCTTGCTGCTTTGTCTTAGTCCTATTTCATTTTCTGGGTACTCTGATCCTCTCCATCTGAAACAGCCACTCCAAACACTTCTGGCCAGCATCTGTCTCTGTGTCCACTCTCTCTCTCTCTTTCTCTCTCTTTCTCTCTTCTACCTAGACCTACAAAAATGACACACACTGTGACTTTTTCTTGGCTTTCCTTATCAGAATTCTGTCTGGCACATTTTGTAGGTTATTGTGGAGGTAGTATACTGAGTGAGCTAGGCAAAAATGCTTCTTTTCACTCTACCGTATTGATTCCAACTGTCAACATATATTCTGGGTAAGTTTTCCGTATCAAAAAGGACATGACATTTATAGGCCACCATTTGGTCAGGGGTAAAAGAAGATGAAAGTAAGTGGGAAATGACAATGGAAACATCATTACCTTCTTCACTGAGTATAGGAAATACATCATATGAAAAAGCACTGGTTGGGAGTCAGAAAACTATAGTTATAAAATAACTATTTCTCCCACTTTCTGCTTGTATGATTGTGAGGAAGTAATTTATCTTCTAAGGACCTTTGCTTACTCCTCTGTAAAATTAAGGGGTTGGAATCAAAGCCCTCTGAAGTCCCTTTCAATTATTTTTTTTCTATGATCCTATGGCCTTCTAAATGTAGAAAAAATAATTGCTTATTTTACGTGTGTATTCCTCTGTTCTAGTGGGTTTTACTAGCCTAGTTTAGTGTTTACCTCAAATTTCTCAAGAGTCACTTTGCCTCCTAAGGCAGTTACCCAAGTTACAAAGTAACACATTGTCTACACCTATAGTTCTATAACCTTCTGTTTTTTCGATGTTAAGGCAGAAGATGGAGCCCTCACTGTTTTGTTGGCTACAATTTCCTTGGAGCAACAAATCACCACCACATTTGTAGCATCCTTTGAGAGAGTTCCATATGTAAAAATAAAAATAGAACTAGAGGAAATGAGGCCTTGGAGACCTTTTTGGCAGCCACTAAAAAGACAGCAGCAGTGGCTGATTGATTGTGAAGGTTATATCCTACCCATGGAAAAAGAGGGAGGCCATATCATTGCAATTCTAAAGTCTCTTGTAGATTGAGATCTGTAACCAGTGATATCATTCCCTTCTGGGAATTAGAAAATTCTTTGCTTGGAACTCAATCCAGGGAGACCAGGGACTGGAAAGGCTCTATTTATCACCCACTAGGGAACTCACTGAAGAGAAAGAGGAGGTTGAGACATATATTCATAGACTATGGAAAGAATTTTTTAAAACATATAGAGACACTAAAATAAGCAAGATAAAATGAAATAATACAAATATAAAGTGGTTTGCAAACCTTAAAGCATTATACAATGCTCATTATTATTAAATGCTAACTATTTCCAAAGACACAGATTTTTCTTTAATATGCACTTACTTTATTTAGTTTGCCAGTAACTTCAGATCATAGCAATAGCCAGTGAGCACAGACACCTTTATTGTAATGTACTTCTCAACAAAGATACCATAATTACAGATTTTGAATATATCCTAATGAAAATACAAATGAGCTGGTTTATGGCTAATTGCATACTGTGAGTTTTGAAGTCAGCAGTATACTAGATGAATTTTATAGATAGCAAGCTATTTGTCCTTTTTTTTGGCTGCACAACAGTATATTCAATATGCATTATGCATATAGATAGTCATTTAAAATATAATTGCTAAACCTTGCTGACATTTGATTTTGTTTCCCAAAAGTAAATTGTACTTTAAAATTTGTTGTTTGGAAAATATCATTATTGCCAAGAAGAGACCAACAATGGAGAGATTAGATTAAAAAAATGAGAACCTAGTTCAAATAGAAATTAGGTATTTGAGAGATGATGTGGAAGTAGATAGAAGGCAGAAAAAAGGGAGAAAAATATGAGTAGAGAATATCAGTGGGGATTACTTCAAAGAAATTCTTAGAAGGACCAAATCTGACCATCTAGAAAACTAAATATAATCTGAAAGAGTGACTCATTACCACTTTAAGAGAAGACATGGATGTGAAGACATTGAGAATGCAAATAGTGTGGAGCAGAGAGGCAAAATGTTCAAAATATGATGGGCTTTAAAGAAAGGAGGACATTTGACATGAAATATTGAGTTATCTCTTGACTCCTCTCTTTCTCATAACTTCTTCCTGAATATCCAGTCAGTGACCAAGATATCTCAGTTACTTGTAGAACTTTTTGAAGAGTCCCATTCTTTACTCATGTAGCTGCAATCTCCTTAGCCCAAGTTCTCTACATGAATGAATCATTGTGATCATCTCATAGGTGGTTATCCTGTCTCTGACCTCACCCCATTGAGTTCATTCTTCATGTCATGTTATATTAATCATTATAAAAAAAATACACTGATTTGTGATATCAAACCTCAACCCCTGTCACAAAATATTCAATTTCAAACTTTCTTTCAGAGTAAGAGAATTATATCTATGGATGTGAAGACTTTTTTTCTAGTATTTATTCAAGTGTTCCTTATTAATAAATACAAATATCCTAGATGGAAGTAGCAATTTAAGTTGTATTCAAATAACATTTTGATTGGAATTAATTTATTAGATTCTTTCTATCCAAAAACTGATGGCATCAACCTGCTCAAAGTGGACACAAGATCAGAAGGTAAAAACATATTTAGAATTCAAAGATGATCTTAGAGAGCATCTACTAGATGTGTTAAACTCAAAAAGAAACATCCCTTACATTGGGCCTTACATTGACTTAGAAAGTCACAAATTAACATGATTTATGTTGTATTATAGCTTTATTTTGCTAAACTTTTCCCAATTAAATTTTAATGGGGTTTTGTGGCCTGTCTGTGAGTTTAACACCTTTGCCTAGTACAAACTTCTCATTTTATATATAAAGAATTTGATGCCTAGAGAGGTTAAATAGCTTGCCAGACCTAGTAAGCAGCAATACTTTGCCAATTCACAACACTGAGTACCAAGATTATGAAGAGGTTTCTTGGAAAGGAAAATAGGAGTGCCTCAATGACAAAACTTACACCTACCTTAAAACTTTCCAAAGTATGCTTCATTTTGTTTAGGGAAGTAAGAGGAAATGATTTAGTGACCTTAAAGCATCTAACAATATATTCTGTTTTAGGAAATAAATTTGCCTTATGACTTAAAAATAAAATTCAGTACAGACTTAGGCTATCTTTAAGGAGATATACTACAATATTTGCAATACAATGCAATACAATACAATACAATACAGTAAAAAGCAAAAGTAGTCTTGGTTCTCAGGACTGCCAAGATAATGGCAACTAGTTCCATCAATTCCTGGCAAATAGAAGAAGAAGAAATGGAAACAGTGTCAGATTTTATATTCTTGGGCTCGAAGATCACTGCAGAGGGCAGCTGCAGCCATGAAAGTAAAAGACTCTTGCTCCTTGGGAGGAAAGTTATGGCAAATCTGGATAGCACGTTAAAAAGCACAGATTTTACCTTGTCAACAAAGGTCCATATAATCAAAGCTATTTTTTTTTCATTAGCAATATATGGCTGTGAGAATTGGACTATAAGGAAAACTGAACTCCAGAATCGACACTTTTGAATTGTGGTGCTGGAAAAGACTTTTGAGAATCTCTTAGACAGCAAGGAGATCAGATCTGTCAATACTTAAAGAAATTAATTCAGATTATCCATTGAAAGGTCAAATATTGAAGCTAAAGTTTAAATACTTTGGCCTCCTAATGAGAAGACAAGACTCATTGGAAATGACCCTGATGTTGGGAGAGATTGAAGGCAAAAGGAGAAAGGGATGGCGGAGGATGAAATGGAGAGATAGTGCCATAGAAGCAATAAGTATGAGTTTGGACAGACTTCAGGAGATGGAGGATGAAATGGCCTGCTTATAAAGAGTCAGTCACAACTGGACAACAGCATCAACAACCAGAATATAAATAAATATGTACATAAAGCCAAGATAAAGAGGTGAGGAGGGAGAACATTCCAGGTTTAAAACAGGTTAAATATGGAATTGGGAGATACAGTGTTATTGATATGGCTATTGATAAATTTTCACATAATAATCTTCTCTGATTCTTCCTCATGGTGGCACAAAGGTAATGAGGAGCTCTTAAGGTCTTTGCCAAAGGGGATATAGGCTCAAGTAGATCTTATCACATTTGAAATGCTTCAAATGTAAGCCTCCAAACCCTGTATGCCTGTTGTCTGAAGACCAGACTACTTAGGTTCAGTGAGGTTAATCCTCAGAAACCCAGGCACAGAGGAATTTTTTTTCCATAGTAGTAATGCATAATGATGATTTACTCAGGAGTAGAGGGTTCTACTCTGTCTATGGAGTATGTAATCCAAATACATGCAAGAACATCATGCCTTTTTATCCAAACCTGGGGTTTCATTCCTGTAGGAAACTCATCAATGAAGAAACATTCTCCTTTAAGGCAGATTGGCAGCTGCTTTCACCACTAAGTCTTAAGAGAGTTGCATGGTTAAACTGAAAGATTAAGTAACCTGCTCTCAGACACATATACATTATAGTTCCAAGGAAGGGTTTGAACTCATTAAGTCTTTCTGATTCCAAGACAACATGCATATCTGCCAACAAGGATTCTAAAACTATTTTGAGTCATAGTCCCCTTTGGCAGGCTGGCAAAGATGATTGACTCCATCTAAGAATATTTTAAAATGCATAAAACAAGACACATATAATTACCAAGGAAACCATTTATAGTGAGATACCTACAATGTTTTTAACTATGCAGGGGCCAGGTTAAATATTCCACACTATTACATGTTTATAAATAGGTTTCACCCAATTCAAACTGTATGTTAGCCCCATGACTAGCACAGTGTCTTTTACTATCCTATATGGATAGTAATGGATTTAGGCTATGGATTTAGAGCTGGAAGAAACTTCAGAGGCTGCCTAGTCCTCCAGTCTCATTTTACATATATGAAAATGGAGGTCTCTAGAAGTTAAACAATTCAGCTAAGGGGACACAGGTAACAAGTGACCTAATGAATATTTGTGGGCTTAAATTGAACCTGTTATATAAAAATGTTATGAGACATCTGAAGATAAAATCTGTAAACTTTGGGGGACATATGCAAATATACACATGTCTATGCACATACATATACATATATCCATACACATATCCTTATCCATATACATATGGTAGTTAGGTGGTGCAGTGGATAGACTGCTGGGAATGGAATCAAGAAAACTTATCTTCTTGAGTTCAAATCTGGCATCAGATGCTTACTAACGGTGTGACTCTGGACAAGTCACTTACCCTGTTTTCCTCAATTTCCTCATCTATAAAATGAGCTGAAGAAGGAAATGGCAAACCACTCCAGTGTTTTTGCCAAGAAAACCTCAAATGGAATGAAGAGTCAGACATGACTGAAAAATGACTGAATAACAAATAGACATACACACATGCAGGTGTCTGTATATGTATATTTGTGTGGTGTATTTATAAATGTTTATGTATTTCTGGGACAGTATTTCTTCTATTTCCTCTCTGTTTACATGGCATTTAAGAAAAAACAAATTAACACCATGTTATCAGACCATAAGCATTCACTAGTTAAACTAGGAAAAAATAAAAGCAATCTTATGCCCTATTTATTTGTAAAGCAGACAAGATCAATTAAGAAATACATCGATAGAGAAGCAGAGCCAAGGTGGTGGAGAAAAGCCAGAAAGTTCTCTAAGCTTTCCCTATTTTCCCTCAGAAACAACATTAAATCAAACTTCTAAACAGATAGAGTGAAACAATTTTCTAGCTTAAGATAACTTAGAAAAGACTTCAGAAAAGGTCTGTCTCACTTGGGTAAAAGGAGAGCACAACCCAGCATGGACAGTGTCTAGGTGAAGCAGCAGAAGGCTCTTAGACACAGCACAGATCAGCAACTGAGGCCCCTCCACCAAGGCTCAGCAGGCCAGCAGTGAGGCCTCCAGCCCCAGTGCAGAAAGCATTTTGTGATCCCTGGAATACTGGTACAACAGGCATGACTAAGTCAGGCTACCCCAGTGAAGTGGGTGAATTGGAAGCACCTAAGACCCCAAGAAAAAGCCAGTGACCAGGCCCCTGACTCTCAGAATAAGAAGCTTGGGGCAGTATCCCTTGTGCTGTAGGAGCTGAGCTTAACTTCAAAAGTCATGAAATAGACTTGGAAAATGAGTAAGAAACAGAAACAAGTGCTGACCATAGAAAGCTACTATGGTGATAGGGAAGATTAAAATATAAACTCAGAAGAGGACAATGTCAAAATGCCTACATGTGAATTCTCAAAGGGGAATATAAATTGATCTCAAGTTACAAAAGTCCTCTTCGAAGAACTTTAAAAAAATTTTTAAATCAAAAAAGAGAAGTAGAAGAAAAATTGGGGAAAGAAATAGGAGTTATTCAGGAGACTTATGAAAAAAAGAATCAATAGCTTAGAAAAGGAAACACAAAAATTGAAGAAAATAATTCCTTAAAAAATAGAATTAGTCAAATGGTAAAAAATGTACTGAAGAAAATAATTCTTTTAAAAGTAGAATTGGCCAAGTTGAAAAGGAGGTACAAAAGCTAAATGAAGAAAATAATTCCTTAAAAATTAGAATTGGGTAAGTTGAAGCTAATGGCTCTATAAGATATCAGGAATCAGTCAAATAAGATCAAAAGAATAAAAAAAAGAAAATGTAAAATGCCTTATTGGAAAAAAACAACTGCCCTGTAAAATAGAACCAGGAGAGAAGCCCATGATCAAAAGAAGAGCCTGGACAGCATCTTTCAAGAAATTATCAAGGAAATCTGCCCTGTTATCCTAGAACCAGAGGGTAAAACAGTTATTAAAAGAATCCACCAATCACCTCCTGAAGAGATTCCAAAATGAAAACTCCAAGAAATATAGTAGCCAAATTCCAGAATTATGCAAGCAGCCAGAAGGAAACAATTCAAATGTCAAGGAGCTACAGGTAGGACTTAGCAGCTTCTACATTAAATGATTGGAGGGCTTGGAATATGATATTCCAGAAGGTAAATGAACTTGGATTACAAATAAGAATCAACTACATGGTAAAATTGAGCATAATCTTTCAGGGGAAAAGATGGACATTCATGTGAAATAGGAGACTTTCAAACCCTTCTGATGAAAAGACCAGAGTTGAACAGAAAATTCTGTCTCCATAGACAAAACTCAAGAGAAGCATAAAAAGGTGAATAGGAAAGACCACCCCCCAAAAAACTCCAAAAAACCAAAAACCCACAATATGTTATTCAATAGGATTAAACTGTTTACATCTTTACATGGGAAGATGATGCTTGTAAATCTTGAGAACTGCATGCCAATTCAGGCAGTCAGAAGGAGTATACATAGACAGGGTGTGAGTAAAAGTTGACTTTGATGTGATGATATAAAAGAAAAGATTGTAAAAAAAAAGGATTGTACTGGGAGAAAAGGAAAGGAGGAGGCAGAATAGGGTACATTAGATCACATGAAAAGACACAAAAGACCCGTTACAGTAGAGAGAAAGGCTAGGGAGTGAGTATTGTATAAATCTTGCTTTCATTGAATTTGGCTCAAAGAGAGAATAACATACACACTCAGTTGGGTAAAGAAATTTCTTACCCTATAAGGAAGTAGGAGTAAGGGGGGGGAGAGAGATAGATGGGAGGACAGACTGAGGAGGGTTGTGGTCAAGAGCAAAAGTTGTGGTGAGGAGGGACAGGGTGAAAGGAGAGAGAAAAGTATAAACACAGGAAAAACAAAATGGAGGGATATATACAGTAATCATAATGGTGAATGTGAATTAAATGAACTCTCTTAAAATGGAAGCATATAGCAGAGTGGATTAGAAAAAAAAAACAATTCTACAATATTTTGTTTATAGGAAAGATATTTGAAGCAGAGCAGCCTTTTACCTTTACTTTACACAGAGTAAAGATAAAAGGCCGGAGCAGAATATATTATGCTTCAGCTGAAGTTAAAACAAAAAAGCAAGGGTGCTGATCTTGATCTCAGAAAAAGCAAAAGCAAAAATAGATCTAGTTAAGAAAGATAAGGAAAAGAAACTACATCTTGCTAAAAGATACCATAGACAATGAAGTAATATCAATACTAAACATACATGTACCAAGTAGTATAGCATCCAAATTCTTAGAAAAGAAGTTAAGTGAGTTACATAAAGAAGTAAAAAACAAAATTATACTATCAGGGGACCTTGACCTCTCCCTCTTAGAACAAGATGAATCTAACCACAAAATAAACAAGAAAGCAATTAAGGAAACAAATAGAATTTTTAAAAATAAGTTAGATATGATTGACACCTGTAGAATATTGAATGGGGATAGAAAGTAATATACCTTTTTTCTCAGTAGTACATGGCACCTACATACACACACACACACACACACACACACAAATTGATCACGTATTAGGCCAAAAAAATCTCACAATCAAATGCAGAAAGGCAGAAATATTAAATGCATCCTTTTCAGATCATGAGCAATAAAAATAATAAAATAGACGGCCATCTAAAAATAGTCTAAAAACTAACTGAAAATAACTAAAGAATGACAAAAGACTAATAACTAAAGAATGAGTGGGTCAAACAACAAATCATAGAAATAATCAATAATTTAATCAAAGAGAATGAAAATAGTGAGACAAAATACCAAAATGTATGGCATACAGCCAAAGCAGTTCCTAGTGAAATTTTTATATCTGTAAATGCTTACATGAATAAAATAGAGGAAGAAGAGATCAATGAATTTGGCATGCAACTAAAAAAGCTTGCAAAAGAACAAATTAAAAATCCCAAATTAAATAACAAAATAGAAATTCTAAAAATCAAAGGAGAGATTAATAAAATTAAAAGTAGAATGTTATTGAACTAATAAATGAAACAGAACTGTTTTTTTGAAAACAAACAAAACAGATAAATTTTTGGTTAATTTGGTTAAAAAAAGAAGAAAATTAAAATATCATCAAAAATGAGTGACTTTACCACCAATGAAGAGGAAATTAAAGCAATAATTAGGAACTATTTTGCCCAACTATATACTAGTAAATCTGACAATCTAAGTGAAATAGTTAATATAAAATGGTACATGTGTGTGTGTATAAATTTCTCAGATTAAAACAGGAAATAAAATATTTAATGCCATTTTAGGAAAAAAAAGAAATTGAACAAGCCATCAATGAATTCACTAAGAAAAAATTTTCAGTGTCAGATGCATTTACAAGTGAATTCTACCACATATTTAAAGAACAATTAATTCCAATACTATATAAATTATTTGGAAAATAGCAAAAGAAGGAGTCCTACCAAATTCTTTTTATGACAAAAATATGGTGCTGATACCTAAACCAGGAAGCACTAAAACTGGAGAAAGAAAATTTTAGGCCTATTTCTCTAATGAAAATTGATGCAAAAATTTTAAATAAAATATTGGCAAAGAGATCACAGCAACTTATCACCAGGATAATACACTGTGACCAGGTGGGATTTATACCAGGAAGGCAAGGATAGTTCAATATTAGGAAAACTATCAGCATAATTGACCATATCAATAATAAAAGTTATAGAAATCATAGGATTATTTCAAGGAGAAAAAGCTTTTACAAAATACAGAACCTGTTCTGGTTAAAAACACTAGAGAGTATAGGAATAAATGGAGTTTTCCTTAAAATGATAAGCAATTTCTATTTAAAACCATCAGCAAACATTACATGAAATGAAGATGAGCTAGAAGCTTTCTCAATAAGATCAGGGGTAAAATAAGGATGCCCATTATCACCACTATTATTCTGTATTGTATTAGAAATATTAGCTTTATCAATAAGAGAAGAAAAAGGAATTGATGTAATTAGAATAAGCAATGAGGAAACAAAACTATTATTCTTTGCAAATGATATGATAGTATGCTTAGAGAATCCTAGAGAATCAATTAAAAACTACTTGAAATGATTTACAACTTTAGTGAAATGGCAGGACATAAAATGAACCCACAAAAATCAGCATTTCTACATAGTATTAACAAAGCCTAGCAGAAGAGATAGAAAGATAAATTCCATTTAAAATACCTAGGCATTATAAAATATTTGGAAGCCTACCTGCCAAGACACACCTAGGAACTATAAGAATACAATCACAAAACACTTCATACAAATAAGGTCAGATCTAAACAATTGGAAAAATATCAATTGCACATAGGTAGGCCAAACTAATAAAATAAAAATGACAACTAAGTTAATTTATTCAGTACAATGTCAATTAAACTACCAAAAAATTATTTTATAGAGCTAGAAAAAATATTCACAAAATTCATCTGGAAAAACAAAAGGTCAATAATATTAAGAGAATTAATTTAAAAAAGAGTAAGGTGGCCTAGCCATACCAGATCTAAAACTATATTATAAAGTAGAAAACATCAAAACTATTTGATATTGTATAAGAAATAGAGTGGTGGATATTACCACATTTTCTCCAGCATTTATCATTTTCCTTTTCTGTTATACTACCCAATCTGATAGGTGTGAGGTGGTGCCTCAGAGTTGTTTTAATTTGTATTTATAGTGGAATAGGTTAGGTACACTTGACATAGTTGTAATTTACTATAGTAATCTACTGTTTGATAAATGCAAAGACCCCAGTGTCTGGGATAAGAACTTACTATTTGAGAAAAATTACTGGGAAAACTGGAAAACAGTATGGTAGAAACTAGGTAGTCACCAACATCACAGCCTACAACAAGATAAAGTTAAAATCCATACATGATTTACACATAAGGGGTGATACCATTAGTAAACTATGAAAGAGAGGAAGTTTACCTGTCAGATCCATGAGGAAGGGAAGAACTTATAACCAAACAAGATATTGAGAACGTTATGAAATGCAAAATGGATAATTTTGATTATATTAAGTTAAAAAGGTTTTGTACAAACAAAGCCAATGCAACCAAGGTTAGAATGAAACAGAAAGCTGGGAAACAGTTTTTATATCCACTATTTCTGATAAAGGCCTCATATCTAAAATATATAGAGAACTCTATCAAATTCTTAAGAATACAAGTCATTCCCCAATTGATGAACGATCAAAGGATATAAACAGGCAATTTTCAGATGAAGAAATTAAAGCTAGCTGTAGTCATATAAAAAATTCTCTGAATCAATATTGATTAAAGAAATGCAAATTAAAAGACATCTGAGGTACCACCTCACACCTATCAGATTGCCTGATAGGCAATGATAGAAAATTGATAAATGATGGAGAAGATGTGGGAAAATTGGAGCATTAATGCATTATTAGCAGAGTTGTGAACTGATGCAACCATTCTGGAGAGCAATTTGAAACTACTCCCAAAGGATAATAAAACTGCTTACCCTTTGATCCAGCAACACCTCTACTATGTCTGTATCCCAAAGAGATCATAAAAAAGGGAAAAGGACCCATATTTACAAAAATATTTATAGCAGCTCTTTTCGTGGTAGCAAAAAATTGGAAAGTGAGGAGATGTCCATCAATTGGGGAATGACTGAACAAGTTATGGTATATGAATATAATGGAATGCTATCGTTCTATGAGAAATAATGAGCAAGCAGATTTCAGGAAAACCTGGAAAGACTTACAAGATCTGATGCTGAGTGAAGTGAACAGAACTTAGAGAACATACACAGTAACAGCAACATTTGTGTGATGGTCAACTACGACAGACTAAGCTCTTCTCAGCAATACAATGATCCAAGACAATTCCAAAAGACTTGTGATGGGAAATGCTAATCACATCTAGAGAAAGAACTATGGAGTCTGAATGATTAGTGAAGTACATTGTTTTTACTTTTTTGTTTGTCTTTTTTTCTTTCTTGTGGTGTTCCCCTTTTGTTCTGCTTCTTTCGCAACATGACTACAGTGGAAATATATTTAACATGTTTGTACATATAAAACTTATGTCAGATTGCTTGCTGTCTTGCGGAATAAGGAGGGAAAGGATGGACAGGAAAATTTGCAACTCAAAATTTTACAAAATGTATGTTTAAAACTATCTTTACATGCAATCAGAAAAAATACTATTAAGAAATATATTGATAATTGTATGGATCTGTGATCTTACAGGTTTTGGTACTTCCACTATCAATACACGTCAGAATTCCCCCAGTGGGAGAGGCAGATCCCAAAAATTGTTCTGCTGGTCATCAAAGCAACTGAAACAGATGTTGTGGAGAGCTTAGATCTTGTTTTATTTTTTTGTTTGTTTGTTTGTTTGTTTTGGTTTTTTGGGTTTTTTTTAGGCAATTGGGGTTAAGTGACTTGCCCAAGGTCACACAGCTAGTAAGTGTCAAGTGTTTGGCCTGAGGCCAGATTTGAACTCAGGTCCTCTGGACTTCATGGCTGATGCTCTATCCACTACACCACCTATCTGCCCCTGAGAGCTTAGATCTTGCTCATCTATGAAGATGAGCAAGTTCTTCCACTGCATCTTGGGCTATTGCCAGTCATCTTGACTTTGTCATGCCACTGGACTACAATGACTCTGGATGAAAGAGCTAGGCTGATGACATTGTGCAACTCTGCTTCACTTAAATCCAATTCATGTCTAATTAAAGATATCATCATGTCATCAGTCTTCTTCAAAAGCAAAGAACCAACAACTCTTGTTACATGACAAGTCTGCTCATACATCTTCCTAATAACATCCTTTATATGACATATCTTGCTCAATAATTCTTGTTAATATACCATAGCCTCCTCACAATCCCTCTACCCCCAACACATGAAACTTTGTTACCTTTTGAGTTCTATTCGACTTTGATTCTTCAGAGACAATAGTATACCAGGACTTTTAACCATAGAGCATGACCAAAAGAAGATTACTTTAACAATAAAAGATAATACCTTTGGTCAGAAAGAATAGAAAGTTTGGTTCAGAAAGAATCATTAAAAGTACTTTACCATTCTCCAAAGTCAGTCCAGTCAACTTTCCTCGTTCAGTTCTATTATGAGCCCAGTTTGGAAAATAATGATAAGATAATCACAGAGAAATATATGTAAACAAAGCAACATACACAATCACAAGGAATGAGTAGCCTGAGTTTACTCAGAACTAATCACACCATTAATTTTGATACTGGCTTTTCAGGACAAAACATATTTGTCCCACAAAATTTTACTTGTAAAATAATCATAGGCAAGCAGTAGTGGCTAAGAAGGCACTGGGTTCTTTTTTTTTTAGTTATCTGAAAGAATGTAAACAAAAGACAATGATAACTGAAAATTCATCTGGTTTGGAGGAGGTGTTCTAGTGGGGAGCTGCAGAGGTTGGTGTTTTGTCCAATAATTTAAGAGGCTTATTAATGATCTGGAAGGAGTAAATAGCATGTTAATGAAATTTCTTATTAATATCAAAGTAGGAGGTGTTGAAAACATCAGTGGAGACAGAATAATACAACTGGTTGTTGGAGAGTTAGAAGATAGAGAAAAAAAATAGCAAAGGGATGTTTGTTGAAATGTTTTTCCCCTAACACAGAATAGTACATATTGTATTATAGCACATATTGTACTATATATTGTATATAACAATAAATAATAGGTGACAGGATGCTGGGCAAAAGTACTAGTATAAATTTATAAGCCACCGTGGAGTTGTTCTTCCAGTGATGCTGTGTTTCTTGAGTACATTGGAGGACAGCCCCTTGTTCACTCCTGTTATGGATGTTTGATGCTGTGTTCTTCTCTAGGGCTGGGATATCAGTCAAGAATAAGTTTACTGATACAATTCAAAAAGAAATAATGGCCATGATCACTACTTTCTTTCTTTCTTTATTTTCAGGCAATGGGGGTTAAGTGACTTGCCCAGGGTCACACAGCTGGTAAGTGTCAAGTGTTGTTCTGAGGCCAGATTTGAACTCTGTTCCTCCTGACTTCAGGGCCAGTGCTCTATCCACTGTGCCACCTCGCTGCCCCTATGATCAATACTTTCAACATTGGTAAGTATCCCAACTTTGATGCTAACTTTTATGTGTCTTGTCCCATGGCCTATAACATGGTACTTTACAGCCATGACCTTGGACCAACAGAGACAACCATGATGATGAAACTCAATGAAGAAATAAGAGGATAAGTTCCAGATTAAATTTCCCTGCTGTTTCATTTTCCCTCTCCTCCCAGCCTTCACTGATATTACTTCTCTACTCTTTTTACAACTTGTCCCAATAAGTTCTCTTATGAATAAGTATGGAGCAGATTCATCTTAGATATAAATCTACCCTCCTCCCATTATCTAATGACCCAGAAAAAGTCAGCTACTACTAAATTTGCTTATTTCTAGCAGTCTTGTTGATGGACACAGGAGAACTACAGGGGACTCTTCAAGCATAGCAAAAGACTCCACCTACATTAACTTCTTCTCCCGAGGCCCAGTGCTTTATTCTCTCTGCTAAATAATCAATTCCCTCTGATCTTAACTCTTAATTCAACATAATCACTTTGCTTCAGGCAAGTTATTATGTGATCAAATTTCTGAGGGAAAAATAGTATTGAAAAGGCATAGTGTATTAAGTTACAGTCCACCCTGGAAGAGATAACTTCAGATCAGAGAAATAAAATGCCTCAAAGCTAATTGGTTGTAAAATGTTGACTAGAACTTACTGGAACATAAAATACCCTTGTTGTTGTTCATGTTAGTCATTTCAGTCATGACAGCCTTTTCATCACCTCATCTGGGGTTTTCTTGGCAAAGGCATTGGAGTGGTTTGCCATTTCCTTCTTTAGCTAATTTTATAGGTGAGGAAACTAAGGCAAGTGACTTGCCCAGGATCATACAGCTAGTAAGTGTCTGAGGCCAGATTTTAACTTAGGTCATCGTAACTCCAGGTCAGATGCTCTTTGCACTATGCCACCTAGCTGATCCTAATTTACCCTTGTCCCTGATAAATTGTATACGTATTCTGAAGCTTCTGAAATCTTTTCCAAGGGAATAGGAAGTGGCTCAGAATGTGTTGTTGAGAATACAAGTATTAATGACCTAGAGTCCCTGGCTCATAGGGGAAAAAAAATCAATGGTTCTACAATTTGACATGCATTTCAATGGTATTTCTGATGGTTTATTACCTATGTTTTGGGGGAAATCAGTAAACTTCCTAGGTCTCAGTTTTCTTATCTGTAAAATGACAGCATTGGATTAGATGGATGCTGGGGTGCCTTTAAACTTTAGATTTATGGTCCCAGGAATGAACTTTAGAATTCACCTATTTTAAACTTCTCATTTAGCAGTTGAGGACACCATAGCTCAGATAGCAAAAATTCAAACAAGTATTAAGTAAAGGAATCAGACTTCAAAACAATATCCTTTCTTAGTAAATACAACCTTCTTTCCATCATAACTTTGTGCCTCTCCTACTTAACAGACTGGCTTAAAGTCAGCTCTAGATATTAAAGCTTGTAAAAACTCCCTATAATTGAGGGGATATAACTAAACTCAAGAGATATATTGACATTTGCATGATTTTGTAATGCCAAATAACCTCAGGAATGGGGGGGGGTATGGTATTGTGTTATGTAATAAAACAGAAAGTATATGCAATTTTGTCATTGTTAGGGGACTCTCAATATAGAAACTTCCTTCAGTAACACAGATTGCTTCTTATGAAAGACTTATTAGTAGGTAAGACCTAGTCTTAGGGAGTTTGGAGTAGATGGAGGTCAAATGAATTGCCCTCTTTCATACAATTAGAAAAGGTCAAAAGTAGACTATGAACTAAAGTCATACCAATTAATCATTATGCAAAACTGCCTCAGTAGTAACAAGTATAAGCATCCTAAATAGAACAAATGTGCTATTTGATTCCAGTTAAAAGCCATGCAAATGTGCAGGCATGAATATAAGATATTTTTAATATAAAAGAAAAAATAAGGGACAGCTCATTATATGCTGCTTGTTTAAACAGTAAAAGACATCATGAATCTATAACATTTTAAGCCTGCATATTTTTGAAAGATGAAATACTTAGAAGCTATCTGTAATTATGAAAGATTTCTTTAAAAAAGATTTGAGGCATGTATATTGAATTAATTTTCTATTAGGCCATAAAATAAGGAAGTGTTGAAAATTCCATCCCAATTTATTTAAAAACAAATTCAATAAATGTAATTATTAATGTGTTAAATGTACTGAAAATATGCTTAGATGCCTAGGAGACACAAAATAAAAATACACTATTAAAATACAATCAAAAGTTCAAGAGAAAAAGTTTGAATATTTATTATTAAAGAATATAGTCCACAGACTCAGGTCTTGAAACGTCCCTTGAAATTTAATAAAGAAATAAAGAAATAAACTTTTAGTGGATTTTTATACCTGAATTAAAAAAAAATTAGTGAGAGCAGCACAAACCAGTCCTGACTTGCTCTAGTCTCATAAAGGAAATCTCTAGAGTAAGTAGACTTATGGAATTTTTCACAGTCTATTTTTTTCTCTTTCAGTTTTTTTTTTCCTTCCAGCATTATATATTGTTAAGATAGTTCAGGGTCTAGATTCTATCTTGAAATAGACTCAGTGTTTGATGCAACAGAGGAGGAAGGGGTATTCTTTCCACTCCCTTTCTCATCCTCACCACGTCCTCCAGAGAGCCCAAAGTCTCTAAAATAAGACTGGATCAGTGGAGAGCAGAAAGAAGTTCAGAAGGGGACAAACACAAGCAAGGTAATGTGGGTACTCTATTGTTAAATATAATACATATTTTAAAAAAAAAACATACTTAGGAGAGTTTCACAGTTTCCAAGCATCCATCCTTTTGTTGTTGTTGAGTTGTGTATGACTCTGCCTGACTCCATTTTGGGTTTTCCTGGCAAAGATATTGCACTGGTTTGCCATTTCCTTCTCCAGCTCATTTTCCAGATGAGGAAACTGAGGCAAACAGGATTAGGCGACTTGCCTAGGGTAACATAGCTAGTAAGTGTCTGAGGCTGGATCTTTTTGTTTGCTCATTTTCCCAGCCTATTTCTTGTCTTTTATCTTTATGCTAAAGTTAAAAAGGGCATTATTCCAATCTTCAAGACTTTCTTGCTGCTGTTTTCTGAGCTAACTCTGGTGGTCTGTAGGTTTTCAGTTCGTCCAAGATGTAATGCTCTAAGGAGAGATGTGGTGACTGTTTTCCTGGCCTCTGCTCTGATTTTACCGAGGAATTGACCTTGGTCCCCTGTAGCCATCAGCGCTAATATTCCTACTGGCATTGAGTCTGTAACTAGTTCCCCACTCTCCTGAAGCTGCAAATGCTAGTGTTTTCGTCTGTCTTAGACCACAAGCACTCCTCCCCACCCTAAAACAATAATCAGGGTCCCTTCAGTAATTGCTCTCACTCTTTTGGTCCTGGGGCTATGACCTACGAATGTGTACGGGCAATGTACAGGGTCCTGAATCTAGCATCAGCAACTGGCCCCCTGCAATCTGTTCCAACCTGTTGTCTGAGCTGCCCTCTCACCATCCATGAATGGAGAGGTCCCAAAACTGCTGCTACTGCCAATGCAGTCACTCCCAAAATAATTGCATTGCCCTGAAGGGCCCCACCACCACACTAATAAGATAGACCTTTTGCTTCTGGCCTCCTAAGTTGTCTTGGGCTGGAAAATTCTTTCCCAGACCTTTTGTTGATTAGGCTGCTCCAGAATTCAATTTGAGGTGTATTTTAGAGTTGTTTGGAGGGGAATTTGGGAGAGCTTCCCTACTCCACTATCTTGGCTCCTTTCCAAGTTTTTTTTTTTAAAGTAATAGTGGAGGCTCAGGTGAGGTATGCTCAATTTGTCAACATTAACAATAAGCAAATAAGCATGTGACAAGGGTCTTTTCTTCAGTGGACATATATAGACACAGATTACATATGGTATTCCTGTACTGAATGGGAAATTGGACTAAATTTTAATAAAATAAATTTTAACAAAATAAAATCATAGATTTAAAGGTGGAAGGATTATTTTAGATGAGAAACTGAAAGCCCAGAGAAGTTAAGTACTAGTCTAATGTTATGCCAGTATTAAATGTCAAATTCTAATTTCAAATCTAGTTCCTTTTTCTTCAAATTCAATACTCTTTCTACTATATTGGGCTTCCCTCCATGTGATGTCCCCATTACTTCCTTCACTCACTATTAGGCTCCTTTCAAAACTAACAATCAAAAACTACATTTTGTAACAAATGAATAATAAATATCCCCTTCAAACCATGAGATTGCCTAAAATGCTAATAAACTAATATCTAATCCTCAAAATGAATGAGTATTCCAAATATATATATATATGTATAAATTCATTAAGGGCAGTTAGGAGCAAACTATTTCTAAGTTATACTATGCTTTTGTTTGGCGGACAGATCAAGGATGAAGGGTGGGAAGGATAAGTTCTTTAAAAAAAAATCCAATGGGCACTTAAGGGCTCAGTGAACAGAGCTCTGGCTTTGGAGTCAGCAGGACCTGAGTTTAAATCCAGCCTCAGACACTTATCACTTACTAACTGTGTGATCCTGGCAAGTCACTTAACCCTGATTGCCTCACCGAAAAAAAGAGCAAAAAAAACCCATATAGTCTTGGGTCACAGCTTAAAGATTTGAAAATCCTAGAATAGGTGAGATTTATCTTCCCAATATTACATCCTATTTTGTTGTGTATATGAATTTGATTTTTATTTGGACACTTTATAAGCACTATGATTTAATTTTTTAAATAGTATTTCTCCCAATTACATGTCAACACAATTTTTAGCATTTATTTTTACAAGATTTTTAGTTCCAATTTTTTCTTCCTCCCCTCCCTGATTCCCTAAAACTGTAGGCAATTTGATATAGGTTATACATAAGTGATCATGTAAAACATATTTCTTTATTAGTTGCAGTTGTGAAAAAAGAAACAGATCAAAAGGAAAAAAAAGTTAGAAAAGAATGAAGTAAGTGATTTCACTGCATTCAGAGTCCATCAGTTCTTTACCTGGATGTGGATAGCATTTTCCTTCATGAGTCCTTTGTACTTGTTGCAGATCATTGTTTCTAAGAAGAGTTGAGTCATTCATAGTTGATCATCTCATAATGTTGCTGATACTGTGTACAGTGTTTTCTGGTTCTGCTCATTTCACTTTGCATCAGTTCAAACAAGTCTTTCTAGGTTTTTCTGAAATCTGTTCATCATTTCTTACTGAATGAAGGTATTCCATTATATTCATATATCACAGCTTGTTCAGCCATTCCCCAATTAATGGGTAGCACCTCAGTTTCCAATATTTTGCCACCATGAAAAGGGCTGCTATAAAAAATTTTTCCACGTGTAAATCCTTTTTCTTTTCTTTTGATCTCTTTGGGATACAGATATAGTAGTGGTATGCTGGATCAATGGGTATGCATAGTTTGGTTGTCCTCTGGGCATAGTTGCAAATTGCTCTCCAGAATGGATGGATCTGTTTCACAACTCCACCAATAGTGCATTAATGTCCCAATTTTCCCACATTCTCTCCAACATTTATCATTTTCCTTTTTTATCATTTTAGCTAACTTGATAGGCATGAGGTGGAACCTCAGGATTCAGGACCCTGAATTTGCATTTTTCTAATCAATAGTATTTTAGGGCATTTTTTCATACGATTGTAGATAGCTTTAATTTCTTCCTCTGAAAATTGCTTGTTCATATCCTTTGACTATTTATCAATTGGAGAATGAATTGTATTTTTATAAATTTGACTCAGTTTTCTATGTATTTAAAAATGAGATCTTTATCAGAAATACTGGTTGTAAAGATTGTTTCTGAGCTTTTTGCTTTCCTTCTAATCTTGGCTGCATTACTTTTGTTTGTGTGAATAGTTTCTTTCTGGTTATTTGTATTTTTTTCTTGACCTGATAGTTCTTTAATTTGATTTTAATGTTCCTTGAAATTTTTATTTTGGAATCTCTTTCTTGAGGTAATCAGTAGGTTTTTTCAATGTCTATTTTGGCCTCTAGTTACAGCGTATCAGGGCAGTTTTCCTTGATAATTTCTTGAAAGATGCTGTCCAAGTCTTTCTTTTGATTATCCTTCTAGGTAGTATAATGATTCTGACATTGTCTCTCCTGGGTCTATTTTCAAGGTCAATTGTTTTTCCAATGAGGTCTTTTATATTTTCTTCTATTTTTCATACTTTTGGTTCTTTTTGATTGATTCTTGATGTCTCATAGAGTTATTAGTTTCCACCTGCCCAATTCTAAATTTTAAGGAATTGTTTTCCTCAGTTAGCTTTTGTACCTCCTTTTTCCATTTCACCAATTGCTCTTTTTAAGAAGTTGTCTGCTTCAGTGAATTTTTGTCTCTCCTTTTCCATTTGGCCAGTTTTACTTTTTAAGTAGTTATTTTCTTTTTCTAAACTGTTGACTCTTTTTCTCATTATTCCCTTGCATCATTCTCATTTCTTTTCCAAATTTTTCTTCCATGTCTGTTATATGACTTTTAAGTTCCTTTTTGAGCTCTTCCATGAGTTCTTTCTGGGCTTGAGATCAGTTCCTGTTTTTCTTTGGGGTTTTGCCCATAGGTGTTTTGATATTGCTGTCCTCTTCTGACTTTGTCTTAATCTTCCCTGTCACCATAATAACTTTCTTTGGTCAGATTCTTATTTTCTTTTCTGCTCTTTTTCCTTTCTTTAAATTTAAGCCCTCCTCCTGGGATGAAAGGGGCACGATCTCAGGCTTCTTGTGCTAGGGGATGCTGGCCCTGGCTGTTTACCTGGTGCTGGACTGATGTTGCCCTGAGGCTCATGGGGAATCCTCATGTCTGGTGCTGTACTGAGGGGGTGGGGAGGGAGGTGACTTGTGCTGCTGTAGACCATAGATTCCTGACAATTTATTTGGTGCTGAGCCAAGGTCCTAGTGCTGATGTCTGGTGTGTGCTGAGGCCAGTATGGTGTTATTACATTTCTCTGGGTCTACACTGAAGCACATGGTGGTTTGGTTGCTGGTGGCTTCCTGTTTGCTTAGGTACCCATAGGGTTGACATCTACCTATTTGACTTGGGCTACTCTGAAGCAGGTGATAATTCTCAGAGCTAGAGTCTGCTCATTTCCCTGAGTATACTCAGGCATCGGGTGGGTCCTGGTGTTTGCATTTACCTGATCCACTGCATTGTGATTCAGAATCTTTTGCTGATTTGCTAGGGTAAGACTTGCTGCTGGCTTGCTCAGATATTTCCTGTCCTGGACTAAACTTCCCTTTTGCCCAGTGAGAAACATCTTTCCTGACAATCTTCCAAGTTTCTTGGGCTAAAAGATTATTTTGTCCCATCTTTTTTGCTGGTTCTGCTGTTCTGGTATTTGTTTCGGGCAATATTTTTGCTTATTTGGAGATGAATTATGGGAGAGTTATGGTGATTTGCTGCTTAGTCCACATTTTGGCTTCCAGAAATCTCCAATCTATTATTTCATTTTTTCAAATGTGTATTTTCAGGTTATGAGAATTCTTTAAAATTCACTAGGACCAATGTTTTCTGATTATACAATTAAAAAAAAAAAAGACTGACAGACTCATTGAAAAGTGATCCAAGGAGTTTTAGTGACCTGAAGGAAGTCATAAATCACTTCTCTCTATTGATTTATTACTACTTCTAGTTTAGACACTGGGTGATTAGATGCCTTCAGGTAAAAAGTCAATGTCTGTATGCTAAACAGACAAATTGAAAGCTGAAAATCTAAGGAGAAGACAATGAAAAATGTAAAGAAATTTCAGCAAATATCATGATATATTGATCTAAGAAAAGACACATGGAATGATGACTCCTGCACCCATAGGACTACAGTTGTTGTTTTGTTTTGGTTTTTGTTTTTTTTTTTGATAATTTATATTCATGGAAAATTGAGAAAAGAGATATTTTCACAAGTATTTTTGTTTTTCCATTGTCTTCCCATCACTAAAACTGATTCCTTATAAAATTTGGTCTTGAGGATTTCAATATCAAGTCTATCAGAGTATTCTTCAAATTCTAGTCACCCTCTGTTTTTTTTGAGCAGTACTATCCTGTCTTCCTCTACCACTTATGACCTAAATCCACTTCCTCCTCTACTTATAAAATTCCTTTAAGATTAGGCTAATGTGAGAACAGTCAATACAATGCTTTCTATAACTGAAATCAGGCCTAGATAATTCTGGTAACATTCCTTTATGCAGACAAGACATTCTTTAGTAAACTTGAGGAACTGACTATTTTGTTCAATATAGATAAGATGGTTAAAAAAAGAAATGATGGTTAATATCCAGAGGACTCAAATTTTATTGTATTGTGTGAAGCAAAAAACATTAAAAGTCAACTGATAAAAAAAATATTAATCATCAATGCTGGGTAGGGCACTGATTAGGCACTAGGGGAAATAAAATATTTAAATGGTCTCTAATGGAGTTTTAGCTAGTAGTTTATATTAGTAAGTTCTTTTACCTTGGTCTAGGGTATGAATGGGCAGTATGGAGTGTTCAAGGAGGAGTAGAATCTCTGGTGTGAGATCTTGCCAAGTCCTTTTTAGGGCTACTCATTCACCTTTGGTGTCCACCTGGCTCTCAACTTGCACCTATAGCTCCAAGATACTGTAGCATGCAGAGTGGTCACACCCAAGTAAACCATCTTGGCAGATGGGCTAAAACAGGTTGAGTTTACCCCAAGACTACACTAAATAGGTGTCTACTGAAGTGGGTACCTACCCCAAGCATATGAAGACTTCTGCCAGCAAAATGGACAGATAAGAACAATTTGTTCCAATGGCCATGAAGACAGCTGAACCAGGTCCTATCAAGCACTTAGAGTTTTGTCAGACATCAATGAAGCCAAGGCCATCCATTGCACCTTAGGCCATCCCCTGTGGCCCTAATTTTTGTCCTGCCACTGGACTTTGATGACTGTGGAAGACAGAGTGGGACTGACAAGTTGGTGCAACTCTGCCTCACTTAAATCCAATTTATGTACGGGTCCTTGTGATGTTATTGATCCTCTTTGAAAATGAAGGACAAACAATAGGATATGAAAATATTAATGAAATTGACTCTCTGGAATAAAATTCAAGACTTAATTGAATTACCAGAAAATAAATGTATTGATAGTCACTAAGAGTATATAAACAAAATAAAACTGTAAAATAATTAACTTGTTGAATTTTCTACTTGTCCATCCTTGATTTGGACATTGTTTACCAACTAACTTTTAGTTATCATTTGAGCTTTAGGAAATGACCAGTGGTCTTATTTCTTTCCTCTCATAGAATAGAAGGAATAGATGCCCTGAATAAGACTGTACTCTAGCAAGGCTGGAAAAAATGGCTATAATGAGTCTTCATCATATCTATGGGGTTCTTAGTCATATAGCTACCAACTAATGACTGCCCTAGGAAGACTTTATTAGAAAGGTTTTAGCTATGTGCTCTATTTTTCCCCATGTATTCTATAAAATATAATAAAAACATTTTGTTTTCTGGATAACAGTTTTGTCCTCAAATTAAATCAAAGAGACAATAGAAAAAGGAAAAAAAATCTATTTTTATATCATTTTTATTACCAACAATCCAATAACAGTTTGAAAGATACAACTTGATATCAACTCCTTTCACTTTGGGTATGGTGTCTCATATGCAATGATCTATCTTGAGTTCCTCTCCTCCTCTTGAAGAATCTTCAATTTATCAATGTTCTCACTAAAAAGTAGTAACCAAAATTTAACAATATTGTAGATGTGATATAACCAGTACACTATAGAATGGAACTATCACCTCATTAAGAGTTTTTGTTGGCTGCCATGTTATACCATTCACTCTTCCTGAGTACATAATCTGCTATATAACTCCAGTCCCTAAGTCCATTGGTAAGGGACTTTCTCCTTATTGGTGCGTATCAATGTCCCACACCTGTGTGGAAGACAGGGAGCTGTTAGCAAGAGCAAGAGGAAGGAGAGGTCTTCAGTTGTCTTGAGGTTGCTGAGCCTCTTCAGATTTGAGGAATTTCTGGTTTCCAGCTTTGAGAGAGACGATGGAAGAGGCAAACTCCTGGGAAGAGGTCAACATGAGAGGAGCTAGCTGCCTCCATCATGTCCTTATCTCCAATTTTCTACATCACAGACTTTGGGGAATTTCCACACCTTGAATGAAACCTGGGACTTTCCCTTGGTTGAGCTAAGTTACCTCACTCCCAATGGGAGAGTTCCTTTACTCTGTATTTTCTGGTATATATTTTCTTATGTATATCTTAACTGACCTCTATTTTGCTACTGATTTGGATAAATGGGTTTTTGGTCTAAATTCTATGTGTGTTCATTGTAGAGATGGTATTTGTTGGGAAAAAGCTGAAGCCTTGGCTATAAAGGTTGGCATCTTGCTTCCCCCTAATAATGAAGAGTGATTAGAAGTTAATGTGAATCTGAAAACTTCATCCTGTAGACTATTCAAAGTATAGATATAATTCTACCCTGGTACTCCTCCTCTGAGTACCAGGAGATCAGAGGAGGCCTCTGGCCCCAACTTTTTGCTTCCCCTCCTAACTGGAATAAAAGTTTCTCTTGGAGAAAGGTAGGAGGAGAGGCTAAAGATGTCTCTTCTGCTTTCCTTTGAGATATATGACATCCTCATGCAATATATGGGGTACAGGCTTTACCACACATAGGGCCTCATGACAACTAAAACACCACTTTATAATTCAGGAGACACAATCTTAAATTTAATCCCTCATGGAGGGCCAGTAGGAGGGAGAAAGGAAATATATTTCATGTTCTCTATCATCAATTTTTGATAACCATCATAATTTGATCTCTCTATTCCTAAATCTAGGCTCATGAGTGTAGCAGGTCATCTCTAATCAGATCTGGACGTGGAATGGTCTTTGATAGTTGTAATGATAATGATAGTAATGATAATAACAGATAGATAGATAGATAACATTTATGTAGCACCTACTCTGTGCCAGGAACTGTGCCAAGAACTTTACAAATATTCTCTCCTTTGAACTGGGAAGCAGTTGCTTTATTATCCCATTTTTACAGATGAGAAACTCAGGCAAACAGAGGTTAAATAACTTTCCCATGGTCATACAACTAGTAAGTGTCTGAGACTGGATTTGAATTCAGATCTTCGTGACTCTAGGCCCAGCATTATGTCCATTGTACCATGTAGCTACCTTTACTAGGGTGGGGAAACCAGGGCTTTTCCCAGAGGAGCCAAATTTGGCCATCCTTTAGTAGAATAGAGGCAATAGTGCTTAATATCTAATTTGTAATAATAATTATATGAAAACTTCCATTAAAATATCTGGACTGACTTATAGCTCCCACTTCCCTGCTTTATTACCCAAGCCTCCTTTCCCACCCTACACAGAAAGACACAAAGACTACTTTGCCTTTAAAGGCATCCTTAGCGTCAGAATCCTTTCAGGGTCTTAGAATCTTTTTTTTCTCTATTCTCTTGAGTAATTATCTGTCCTCTATTAATTTAGATTATGCTTTGTGTCTCCTGCCTCAAAAAAAAATTAAAGACTATACTAACTTTGCCTCATTGTCCATCTAGTAAAGTCCAATGTGTTTGTTGCTGTGATTTTTCTCATAATTCTATCTTCATGGTTCTATAAATGGGAGATTTGAAAAAATAAAAACTAATCCTTTAGATTGCTTAATTATAGATAGTAAAAAAAATCACCAAGTGGAAAAAAAGTAAAAAATATGTAGATTTTTAAAAATCATCAAATTCAACCTTAGGTCCTAATTCCAAGGAGTCCCAATTCAAACTGAAGGAAAATCTTTTAATTTTATATTTTGTTCCCATAAC
Organism: Vombatus ursinus; assembly: GCF_900497805.2. Lineage (NCBI taxonomy): Eukaryota > Metazoa > Chordata > Mammalia > Diprotodontia > Vombatidae > Vombatus > Vombatus ursinus. Next base: position 5,730,182 of record NW_020954608.1, on the reverse strand, counting down.
CTCATTCAGGATAGAGTGACTTTTGACATGTACATCATAGAGAAGACAAAAAGGACTCAGAAGGTGCCATCAGGCAGATCAGGAATATGAACACAGAGTGCTCTTCCAGAAAACTTCATTAGATAAATGCAGAAAGATATCTAGGAATATGTGAACCCTGTAACTCTGCCATTATACTGGATGAGGTTTTACCTATCTTAGACCTATTGCTATAGGAACTATATCTAAATAATTAGGGATTAGATTCAAGTAGTACTTCATAAACTCTTTTCCAAAGCTAGTTAAAAAAAAAAAAACTGAAATAAAACCTTTCTTCTCCTTGCTTTTATATTGTGGTTATAAACATCCCCAGAATGGAAGCAAAGCTAATATACACTTTGGGTCTATTGCTTGAGAATGTTGCCTTGTTAGTCCTATAGATCAGGTGCCCTGTGTTAAGATTTTAACTGTGTTTCTGTATTATGAAAACAGAGTCTACAATTCCTTTCAGATGTTCCTGGAAATTTTGACTGGACTCTTCAGGAATAGATTTTTCGGGTCCTGCTACCTTCCCATAGAAAATTAATCCCTTTGTCATCCAAGGAATTGAGACAGTTGGGTATTATTTTATAGAATTATAATATCTATGGGAGCTTTAACTGATAATACAAAATTTGAAAAAAAAAATTCCAACAAATACATGAGACAAGAAAATCTGAACATGCCCAAGCCACAAAACAAGGTGTCTTTTTAAAAATTTTTTATAAGTTATTAGGATTTAATATAATATAAGATCTTGAAGTCTCTGAAAAGGTCAGCTGCTTATGCTTTTGGCAAAAATATCAATTTGATCAAATAAATTATTTTATTTTAAAAAGAAACATTTATAATAATGCTTTATTCTCTGACATCATCTTCTATAAAATAGCTGATGTTTTTCATTATAATGTAATCATGATAGAAACAAAGAAAACATTAGAATTATACACAGATGGCTATTAAAAAGTCAAGAAACTATTACTGAAGGAACCACCAGGTATATATGACAAATTTCTTAGTCTTGTGCTTTAGAGTGTTCTGTGATGCTGAAGGAAGATGGTGGGAGAAGACTGAAATTTAGCTAGTATAGAAATAAAATCTGAGGTTATGATCAACCCTTAAACTCATGTACTAACATCAAAAAGTATTGGGATTTCTCATACCCTTTCCATATTCTCAGACTCCCCTTAAGTAATGTCTTTTTCCCTTTAAGGTTGACCTTGAGGCTCATTTTAAACTTTATTTCACTAGTAGAAAAGAAGTTCCTCTATGGAAATTCAGAAACACACAAAATGTGATTCCTTCTCCCTTCCCACCCCATAAAGTACTAAGACATTGTTCTATAAAACAAAAGAGAAAATTACCTCCCACTTCCCCTCCTCCTCTCCCATTTTCCCTCATAAAATAGAATTCTAGTAAAAATGTTTCCTTCTTTTAGGATCCACCTTTGTTATGGTATTTATTTCTTTGAAAATAACACTTTTTTTTCTTAAACATAAACCTTGTATAACAAACAGTGGTTCTATAGTGGAGGCAGAGAAAACTATCTTCAGAGAATTTAACCAAAATCTCACAAAGGTCTTAAAATGCCCAGAGCACTTACAATATCAAAACATTTTTCTGTCCCCTCCAGCCTCTTCAAAACTCTTAATGCAGGGATGCCTGTGGCACAAAGCAGCTGAGTTGTTTTATTTTATGTTTTCCAAAAAGCTCGAGTACCTAACCAGAAATCTAGAATAATGTCTCCTATAGAAAGCTCTCTAATCTAAAGTTCTAACTGTAGCACTTCAAAGTTTACCATGTATCTTACATGTTAATGCATTTCATTCACACAATCCCCTGATGCATGCATTATTATTATCTTTCTTTTACAGGTGAGGAAAATGAGGCTGAGAGAGATTAAGTAACTTGTCTAAGACCACAACTACAGTAATTGTCTCAAGCAGAATTCAGACTCAAGTCTTATGACACCAGTTCCTCTAAAGTGATAATATCTGATATTTATATAGAGATAGAACATTTCTAAAGGGCTTTCAACACATTGTCTAATATGAGCTCCATACCACAATCTGAGTACTAGGTACTAATATCATCATTTAACAGATGATTAAACTGAGTCTCAGAAAGGTTAAGTAACTTGTCCAAGGTTATAAGACTAATAAAAACTGAAGATCAAATATGAATCTTAATCTTCGTCATATTTGAAGTTCAATATCCTAAAGTCCAGGAGGTCCATCCATGTCATTCCCCTGCTCAGAAAATTTCGGTATTTTTTTTTTAATTGCCTCCAGAATCAACTACAAATTCCAGTTAAGAATTTAAAGACTATCTTAATCTGACTGTGCCCTACCTTTTCATAGTTATTACACATTATTGAAACATCTTACACTCTACATTTCAGTCAAACTGGCCTAGTTGAAGTTTTCCATAAATGACATTCCATTTCTGGTATCCATAATTTCATATAAGCTGTCCCTTATATGGGGAAGGCACTTTGCCTCCTCTTATGCTCCCTAGAACCCATAGCTTCCTTCAAAATCATCTCCAGCAGATATCATCCATAAGGCCTTTCCTGATGCCTCAAGGGGCCAATGACTTGTTCAAAATTTTTACTTTATTTTCATTTTGCATATATTTTGCAATTATTTATACAAGTAGGAGAGTGGACTGAATTGCTATCAGAAATTGCAAATTTCCTTTACTAATTCTACATTCTTATGAAAGCAAAGTCCCATTTTTTCAACACTAATTTTTTCTATTGTTGATATACAGCACTGACTTCATTGTTAGCATATGAAATAAAACTTAAAAGAATTAAATTTTAAAAAATTGAAATAACTAAAAATGAAATAGAGGGTGATGGAGGAGCAACAAATTAAGCACTAAAATGTTGATCTGGCATTGTTTTAAATGAAACTTTCATTCAAAAAAGTGAACTCATTTTTACTTAAACCAATTCTACTTAGTACAAAATTTCTTCATATATCTTTCTTACCTTTTTTTTCTTTCTTCTTTTTTTTTGGTGAGGCAATCAGGGTTAAATGACCTACCTAAGCTCACACAGCTAGTAAGTGTCAAGTGTCTGAAGCTGGATTTGAACTTAGGTCCTCCTGACTCCAAGACCAGACCTCTATCCACTGTGTCACCTAGCTGCCCCTATCTTTCTTGTCTTCACCACTATTCTTTTTTGTTATCAAATTTGCAAGATTCTAAAATACATACTTGCATATATGTATAATATACATATATATAACATACATATACACACATAGTAATAATATGTATGATAATATGATCTATTCACCAATTGATAAATGATCAAAGGATATGAAAGGCAATTTTTAGAAGGAGAAATCAAAACAATTAATAGTCACATGAAAAAATTTTCTAAATCACTATTACTTAGAGAAATGCAGATCAAAACAATGCTGAGGTACCACTTCACACCTATCAGACTGATTAACATGACAGAAAAGGAAAATGACAAATGCTGAAGGGGATGTGGAAAAAATGTGTCCTTAATGCTCTGTTAATGCAGTTATGAATTGATCCACCATTCTAGAGAATAATTTAGTACTATATTCAAAGGGATAAAAAAAAATGTTTACCTTTTCACCCAACAATACCACTACTATGTCTGTATCCCAGAGATCAAAGAAAAGTGAAAAGGACTTATATGTACAACAATATTTGTATGTCTTCTTGTGGTAGCAAAGAATTAGAAATGGAGGTAATGTCTATCAATTAAGGAATTATTACAAGTTGTTGTATATGATTGTGATGGAATGCTATTCTGCTATGAGAAATAAAAAATAGGATGGTTTCAGAAAAACCTGAGAAGACATATGCACTGATACAAAGTGAAATGAGCAGAACCAAGAGAATATTTTGCATAAAAACAATATTTTAACACTCATCTACTGTGAAAAATATAGTTACTCTTTAATCAGGACAATAACTAAAGACAATTCCAAAGGATCCTTGATTAAAAATACTATTCTTCTCCAGAGAGAACTAATGAACTCAGAGTACAGATTGAAGTATATGTTTTTTTACTTGTTTTACTTCCTTTTATTTTATTTTTTGCAACATGGCTAATATGAAAATAAACTTTGCATAACTTCACATGTATAATTAATATCATTTTGCTGGCTTGCTCAACGGTTGGGACTTCAGTAGGAGGGAAAGAATTTGGAATTTTTTTAATAAATGCCCCCAAATAAATAATTAATTAAGGGCAAAACATTAAAAATCAATTTTAAAAATAAAAAGTTAAAGAGAAAAAAAGATACAGTAGCAAGGCAAATAAAAAGCCCCATTTGTTCTCTACTCACTGGAAGGAATAGACACAGTGACTCCAGTCTCCTCTAAGCAGTACAAGGAGTCAAAAACCCTGGGCAAAAGGAAATTAAGGGGAGGAAATCCCTGTTTTTATGTTTTTTTTTTACATACTTTCTGATTTAAAGTCTAATATGTTAAACTCCTATAATGTACAGTAAAATCACATACAAGTTCTTTGGAGGGTTTTTTGTTTCATTGTTTGGAATTTTTTGTTTTTTTTAAATTTTTATTAGCATTATTATTATTTTGGCTCAGAGCTTCATAATTTTCAGCAATAATTTCTGGGTTCCTTCTGGTGATATCATCTTTTCTCACATGTATCACCAGATGTATGTAGTGGTCATTTCTATTAAAAACTCAAAGAAAGTCTCATCTTTTGCAAGAGCCTCCTTAATTTTCATACCTTCTCTTTGAAATTCTTGTACTGCATATATCTTGTTTGTAAACAATTGTTTGTATGTTGTCTCTGCTATTTGGACAATGAATTGTTTAAGAGCAGGGACTGTGCCTTTGCCTTTCTGTGTATTTCTAGCACTTAACACAGTGCCTGACATATAATAGGTACTTAATAAATGCTTATTGACTGATGGATTTCTGTCATAACCTGGATACATATTGTGGAAAGATAAACAACAACAAAAACAAAAACACCTCTGTTTTGTTGGTTTTATGTCAGTTAAAGGATTGGTCACTTTGGTAACTTTCGGCAAGTCATCATCACAATTCATCCTTTCTTCCTCTGACCATCATTGACTTTATTACCATTTTCTTGATGACACCTAAGAAGGTATGCCATTATTCCATGCATCACAAGAAGCTGCTTCCCCTTGAGATATGCCAGTTCCTTCCTCTACAGGAAGTCTCATACCTATTAATTAGCTCCATATGTTTGATGATTCTCCTTCATGCCTTTCTTCTTTGCATCATTCTTCCACCTTTCAGTCCTCTGATACAAGGTAGAATTCTTCCCTCCTTAGAAACTCTTTCTTCTTTAGAAATTTTTTTCTTTATTGTCTTATTGAAGAATTTCTTCCATTCTGTTTAGGGACACTTCATTCTCCCTGATCATAAAAAGAATAAAGATTCATTCCTTTCATCCTTTTACTTTTTAAACTGGAAGAGAGATAGCATTGTACTTTTTGAGAACTTTAATTTCTTTTTTTCAATTAACAAGAATTGATTTTCCCCCATGCTTGTTCCAATGTGTAGAAAAAAAATAAAGCAAAATCCATGTAACAAATGTATAGAATTAAGAAAAATAAAGTCCTTTATTTTGGTCATTTCTTTAAAAAAAGGTCTCAGGGCAGCTAGGTGGTGCAATAGATAGAGCACCTGACTCAGATGAGGAGGACCTGAGTTCAAATCTGGCCTCAGATATTTAATACTTACTAGCTATGTGACCCTGGGCAAGTCACTTAACTCCATTGCCTAGCAACAAAATAAAACAAAACAAACACAAAAAAATAAAAAGGTCTCATTCTGCACTGAGTTCATCCCTTTTCTTTCTTTTCTTTAAAAAAATTAATTAATTTATTTTTAGTTTTCACCATTCACTAGCATAAGCTTTTGAGTTTTAAATTTTCTCCTCCTCCTTCCCTACCTCCATCCTCAAGACAGCATGCAATCTGATGTAGGCTTTACATATACATTCCTATTAAACATATATTCACATTAACTATGTTGTAAAGAAGAATTAGAAACAATAGGAAGAATTAAATTAATAATTAATAATATCTATTATATGTCAGGCACTGTGTTAAGTGCTAGAAATACAAAGAAAGGCAAAAGGCACAGTCTTTGCTCTTAAACAATTCATTGTCCAAATAGCAGAGACAACATACAATTGTTTACAAACAAGATATATGCAGTACAAGAATTTCAAAGAGAAGGTATGAAAATTAAGGAGGCTTCTTGCAAAAGATGAGACTATCTTTGAATTTTTAAAGGAAATGACCACTACATACATCTGGTGATATATGTGAGAACAGATGATATCACCAGAAGGAACCCAGAAATAAAATTAATAAGAAGAAACAAAACAAAAGAAGAAAAAAAAGAGCAAATAGTATGCTTCCATCTGCATTCAAACTCCACAGTTCTTTCTCTGGTGTGGATAGCATTTTCTTTCATGAGACTTAGAGATGTTTTAGATCCTTGCATTGCTGAGAAGAGTTAAGTATCAAAGTTAGTCCTTGCACAACGTAGCTATTACTGTGTACATCACTCTCCTGGTTCCACTCACTTCACTCCACATCAGTCCATACAAGTCTTTCCAGGTTTTTCTGAAGGCCTCTTGCTCATCATTTCTTATAGCACAATAGTATTCCATCACATTCATATACCACAACTTGTTCAGCCAGTCCCCAATTAATGGGCATCCCCTCAATTTCCAGTTCTTGGCCACCACAGAAAGAGCTGCTATAAATATTTTTGTACATGTTGGTCCTTTTCCCATTTTTATGATCTCTTTGGGATGTAGCTCTAGAAGTGGTATTGCTGGGTCAAAGGATATGCACACTTTTTTCTAGCCCTTTGGTCATACTTCCAAATTGCTCTCCAAAATGGTTAGGTCAGTTCACAACTCATTGTATTAATGTTCCAATTTTCCCACATCTTCTCCAACATTTATCATTTTCCTGTTTTGCATCCCCTTTCTTTCAAAAGGTTGGGTAGCATATTTCATCATCCATCCTCAGCAACTGTGATTGGTTATTTCCATTGATTTAAAGTTCTTAAGACTTTCAAAGTTCTTTGTCTAAAGTTTTGCTCTAGAGATGTGTATAAACCAAGAATACATAGTTACTACTTTATAGTGGTAAAATCACAAATGTTGCCCACTCCTTGTAAAGCATTACAAAATTTTGTCTTGTCATCTATACTTGCTTAAATGGATATTGTCAGTCTTTTGTCATTGGGGAGGGGGAGCTTTCCTAGCTAAACCTTATATTTATTTTCTAAACCTGTTCACTGATACCTTGTCATTCTTCTTTTCTGGAACTTCATTCAGGTAATGCCCTCCATCCATAAGTATACACTAGGGTTCATCCTGGGTCCTCTTTTTCTCCATCTACATTACTTTGCTTGATGTTCTCATCAGCTCCTATGGACTTAATTACCATACTGAGGCTGATAACCTTCAAATCCACCTATCTTTCCCTAATCTTTCTGTTGATTCCCAATCTCACATCCCCAACTGCCTTTCAGACTTCTTGAACTTTATGCCTCATAGATATCTTAAACTCAGTATTTACAAAACAGAACTTATTATTTTCCTCCCTAAAACTTCCCCACCTTTTACCTTTCCTATTATGATAGGGAGTAAAACTGTCCTCCTCATGACAGTAACCTAGGTGTCATTTTTAACTTTTCACTAGCTTTCACCCCCCCCATACTGAAATTATTGTAAAAGCTTCATTATTTCACGTTTGCAACATCTCTTTATTATAGCCCTTTCTATCATCTTACACTGTCACCCCTCTGATACAGGCCCTTATCACCTCACATTTGTATTATTGTCATAAAATGCTGGTAAATCTGCTTGCTACAAGTCTCTGCTTACTCCAGTCCTTCTTCTACTCAACCACCAAAGTGATTTTCCTGAAGCTCATATCCAACCATGTCACTCTTCTACTCAACAAGCTCCACCATCTCCCTTTCACTTCCAGGATCAAATATAAAATCTCCTGTTTTGCATCCAAAGCCCTTCATAACCTATTTTCCTCCTACCTTTTCAGTTTTCTTATATCCTCCTTGTCAAGTACTCTTCAATCTAGTAACACTAGACTCCTTGCTGTTCCACAAGCAAGATACTCCACCTCTGAAGTTCAGGCATTTTCTCTGGTTGTTCCTCATGCCTGAAATGTTCTCCCTTCTCCTCTATAACCACTGGCTTCCTTTAAATCCCAACTGAAACTCTGTCTTCCACAGGAAACCTTTTCCAATGTCTCTTAATTCTAGTGCCTTCCCTCCACTATTTTCTAAATATACTCTATGTAACTTTTTTGTACATTTATTTTCCATCTGTTCCATTAGATTGTGAGCTTCTTGAGGGCAGGGATTGTGTTTTGGCTCTTTTTGTATCCCCATTTCTTAACACAGTGCCTGGAATATACTAGGCGCTCAATAAAGGTCTATTGAGTGACTCAATGAACTAATGAATCAGTCAATAGACATTCTTGGGCAAGATTTCCTGATTTTTGTAGTCATGTGATGATGCCATCTGCTCAGCTGCTTTTATTTGGCAGTTAAACCTTCCTATCCTGCCCCAAGGTAAACATAAAGAAATCAAATAATCTAATTCCATCTACCCACATTTTTTTTCTTGCAATCACTGACCTCTAACAATCTCCTATACATCTATACTGGCTATTCTGTCTTTACCTTGGGGGAGTTAAGAATTAACTTATTTAGGGGACAGAATCAGACACAAGAAAGAAGATTCAAGACACACTAACAAAATAAAAGGCTTCCTCTCTTCTCACTTAGGAGATTACGATCATGTGGTTACTGGTGTCCCTTTCTCTAGTCCCTCATTCACTGCTGTCTAAATAATCTTCTCAATGTATCTCTAGTGCAAAGTTTTCAAAAGTTCTTGATTGTATACCAAAATGTTTGGCTTTAGCATGGCAGAGACATTTGGAAGAAGACCTGAATTGAAATCCTAGCCTTACCACTGGGTAGTTAAAAATCAAAATAAAACAAATGAAACTGGTTGAGAATCATTGACCAAGGCTGATGGCATCAGTGCTGACAAATAGACCCAAGAAACTGAGCCTGAGTACAGAAGCACTCCATTTGGAGTCAGAAAATTTGTGTTTAAACCTCATCTCCATGACTATGTGCCCATGTGACCTTGGGCAAGTTACTTTCCTGGGCTCTGGATTGTCTTTGTTTTGTTTTTTGTATTATGTAGAAGCTGGACTCTGATCTCCAAGGGCCGTTCAAGTTCTGAATAGACCCAGAGTTTAATAAAAATAACAACAAAAATAAAAAGCAACTTAATTCTCAGTTATTGTATTTGTGAAATAGGGATCCTATTATCTACACTATTACCTACAACCTACTTCACATGGTTGTTGTCTATAAAGTACTTTATAAACTAAAAAATAGGATATAGTTAAATGGTATATTAAGTCTAACACAGAGAATTACTGCTTGTCTTAGAGGGCTAGGACACTTCATCTCCTCACTCTCTGCTAAGGTTCCCCTCTTATCTCTGAACCTTTACACAAAGACAGTATTCAGACTAAGGGGAGCCTGACCTCCAAAATGGTGTCAGGCACTTTTGTCTCATTGTCTCTGAATCTTTATTCCCAAAATAGCACTGTGGAAAAAATCAATTAAAACTTAGATCTCTCTCATGTTTAGCATCTCCCCCCAAAAAGGAAGTAAAAAATATTCAATATTCAATAAAATTAGATATAAAACAATTATTTCCACCACACAAGAGATTCTTAACACAAAGACTCAAGAATGTGCAAAACTTTAAAATAAAATAATTTATAAGTCCTATTACACTCTCCTGGAAGCTGGATAATAGGACCATTAAGATGTGATGTATTTCACACAACTTCTGAATAAACATTTTGTATTTTACCTTCAGTCTTCACTGTCCAAACTTTTCCTTCTAGATCCTAGAATCTCTAGACCTCTCAAGCTTACAAGCCTGTCTACAAGACTGGACATATCCATCTCTACATTGTTGTTAAGTCACCTATCCTCAAGAAGGAATTAAAACAGAAATGTCAGGAATAGGTCCATGGTTCAGGCTCATTTGCCTAAGCAGACAAGTGTGATTTGGATGTCATGATTAGATTTTCAGATCATTTTTTTTAGGTGGAGGATAGTACTAGACCTTTCCCCACTCCTTAATGAAAAGGCTCAAACACACCTCCTAGACTTGCCTGATAGGAAGATAAAAGAGCAATCAAGAGTAGATCACACTCCCTTTTGAAGATCAAGTAAGTCAGTGATTTTCTCCTCAGGGACTAAAAGGGCTTGCTTTATCATCCTAAAATATTTTAGCCCTTCAACGCTGAGCTGTTTCCCCTGGAGTGGCAAGGGTGCAGTCTCCGCATTCCCTGGAATGCTCCAGTCCTACACCCAATACCTAAGTATTAGCTATTACAATGACAACCATATAATGTATAAACTCTTTATTGTACCCTATAAAGTCTTCCGTCATCAAACCCTTACCTACTATTCCCATATTATTTCATGCTACTCTCCTTTTAGATCCCATGGTTTATCCTGCCCCTTTACAAATCCTTTCATTTCATCATATTCTTACTTCTAATAGTCATTTAGCCTCTCTAATCTACTGTTGAATTCCTTTTCTTCAATCAAGGCTGAAATCTGGTACAAATGTTTCCATAAAGGCATACTTTACATACATCACTCATCTTGACAGCAGACAGTGGTCTTTCCTTCCTCCAATTTCTCATAGAATTTTTTCTAAACATCTCCTTTGTATTAATCATACTTTTCTTATGTATTAGTTTTTTGTATAGCTGCCTCCCAACCCCCACCTCAAAGCCACCTTACAATTACCTCATCATAAGCTCCTTGAGAACAAGGCCTTTATCTCCTATTGCTTAGCATAGTATCTTGAACATAGTAGTGAGTTAATAAATTTTTACTGAATTAAATTGAATTTGTATTCATTTAGACCTTTTTTGTTGGGTTTTAGTTATATGATTTGATATTTTAAAAATTTCTTATGAATTTAAATCATCAAACTTCTTTACTGAGAAAATTTATCATGTCTTTCTAAAATCCAAATAAGCAGCAAAATATTTACTATAATCATAAAAAAAACAATTTTTGGATGAAGGTTGACTCCTTGCCCAAATATGCAGTTTTATTATTATTTCTGCTAGAAATTACAGCCCTTTTCATATTAGCTGAAAAGGTAAGAATTAAGTTGTAAGAATGGGATGGAGGTGAGGATGTTGATGTTTTAGTATATGTAGTATATTTTGTTGAACAAAGACAAATTCTTTTTTGTAATTTTTGTTTTCAGATTTTTGTTCTGAATATTATACTTAAACCTAAGGATAAAAGGAAACTCTGAAAAGTAAAAGAGAAAAACAAGAGAAAGAGAAATTTTTTTTTAAATGTTGTCTCTGTTTACATTTAAAGATTAAAGAAAAGGAATAAGGACAGCTGTAAACTTAATTCAATGTCACCAAATTCAAGCTTTATTTCTTTAAATAATAACTTTAGCCCAATGTCACAGGAAACATGGTAAAGAAGGAAATTTATCTCCACTATTCTCCATTCAGCTACAAAATGTAATTCCAGAATACACTAAATATATAAACAAGACCCTTAGAAATGAACAGAAACTAAATCAATGGGTCTTATTCCTGGATACTTAAAGATTTGCAAGTCACTCTGAGTGCAAATAAGTGTTTTGAATTTAGATATTATCTTTGTTGTAGCCTTAAACTCTTTCATGAAATGCTTAAACTTCTAGGAGCTATTCCTGTGAAGTTAGATTGACCTTTTCACTGAGATTTCAAGGGCAATCTCTTTCAAAACAAGAAAATTAGGCTTTCCAAAAGGAATATTCTTTGTCGGACTGTATGTCCTCAGGTTTTTTGTTGAGAAATTGGACTATATCCATATTGACATCCTTGTCTTTATAAGTGAAACCAAAAGACATAAAGAAGTTATTCCTAAATGGAAAGGCAGATCACAGGTTCTCTTCAGAAAGGCAAATAAAAGACTTGGCAAATTTGCTTTCATAGTGCACCCAAAGGCAAGAAGAAAGATCATTTCATGGATCACTTACTTATCTTGCCTTGCAGTGTTTGGGATAAGCAATGAGCATAAGCAAATCAAACAGACCACCATGTACATAAGTGCATATTATATATGCTGACATCTGTTGCATGGGATGAGAGAAAGAGACAGAGACAGAGACAGAGACAGAGAGAGATCATACCCTTAGAGGTATCACAAAACTAATAAACCACCTGACTAGATTAAAAAATAATTGGGTAATGTTAAACAAAATAAGTAAAAATATACTATAACCTAAACAATATTAATTAGTTTTTTAAGTCAATATGCATTCCACAGGTGTCTGCTTCTTTTTGAGTTTAACATCACTGACTAATAGATTCAGAGCTGGGAAGACCAAGGTTTGAATGTCATCTCAGACACTTAATAGATGCGGGATCCTGAGAAAACCATTTAACCCTCTGCACCTCAATTTCTACATATGTAAAATGACAAGGAATGTGTGACTTGATAACTGCAGTTTCTTTCAAGCTCCAAATTTTTGAGTCTATACAGAATTAATACGTGTGTACATGTGTGTGTGTTTGTGTATGTGTGTGTGTGTGTGTGTATGTTTGTGTGTGTGTGTATTCCAAATCAATTCAAGATGTATTTTAATGCTTGGTCACATCAATGTGAGATTGGTCATAGAAAAGGTCAAAATAAGTTGGAAATTATAGTTCATAATTAAGAAATGACTGGTATCAAAGTTTTTTAAAGTCCTGAGGGGAAAATATATATGTACATGTTTTTGTATGTATGTGTGTGTACATATTTAAACATGCATATGTGTGTATGTGTATATATATATTCTTAAGTGATAGAAAACAATTTATGTGAGATTCATATCTATCTGTAGGCAAATTAACTACTTAGTTGTTATAGCAAAGATCAAAATCAACACCAAAATAGAAGGATAAAGATTAGATGAAGACATAGCAGGCAATTACAATTTGCACTTAACTAAATGAACTGCTGAAATGTCAAATCACAAACATGTATGTCAATTGCAATTATGAATTTCAATACTTTTGTACAATTGTGCTTTGGGGGAAAGTGCTTTGGAAGGTTATTGAGAAGTGACCAATGTTTCATATAAAATTAATGTTCTATGAGTTTTTGACGCTTTAAAAATAGAAAATTGATAGAAGTGAATGCATTGATTCTGATTTTCAATATTTCTTAGAGAAATGTAACCTATATAAAATTGAAACTAAACCTTGGAGGTTAAAACAACTCAGAAAATGCCTTACTTGCCAAATAGTAGATGTTACCCAAAAGGTTAAAATGGTTTAGACACATAAAATTGTGTAAAGTAATGGAGATGATGAACCTGCAGAAAGCTTAGCCTGAAATGTAATTAATTCAGGTTACCTCAGGAGTATCTATAGATGAAAATGGAAAGAGAATAACAAATATAAGTGAGGTGTAATCCATATGCTAGAATTTCTTTTGGGATCTATTTTCACCATCTATGGAAGTGTAACTATTTTATCTAGCCCTCAGTAACCAACATCCAAAATAAGGAAGATGAAGAGATTTAAGTAGCACTCAAGAAAATTAAGTTATAAATCAGATCAAATTACTTCAGAAGAAATCCACACTGGAGACCATAGAGTTTAAAGGCCCTCATGGAATGATTTTCAAGAAGAGAGATTTCTTTCTTCTTGATGGAGAAAGAAAGAAATATGAAAAATATAACAAATAATATCATGATCAAAAAGACAATTTAGGAGATACAGAAGTGGAAAATTATATTTATACATAAATTAATGGATGTATTATTGAGTATAAAAGGTTTTGCTTTAAGAGTTTGAAAAGCACTTTATATACATTTTCTCATTTGATCCTCTCAATAACCCTACAAGGCAGGTAATATTGGCATCATTATATCCATTTTACAAATGAGGAGACTAACATCCAAGTAAGTTGTTATGTCTAGTTGTGTGCCAAATAACTGTTTAATAACCAACTTTCTGAAAAATGTATGATGAACCTTTAAGTTTCATCTATGTCATTAATACTTTCTTAAGTCTAGACAATCAACAAAACAATAAATCAAACCATGATTTTTACCTTTGCACCTTTCTGAGCTGTAATGCTCACACTGAACATTTAACAATTATCTCTCTTGAGCCTGCTTGAGTTGGATCCAGACTAACCCTAGTTGGATCACTCCATCTTACTAAATAGGAACTCTCTTGCTCTACTTCATAACTCCATGCCTTTTCACTGGCTTTCCTCATAACTTAAACATGGTCATTCCTTACTTTTTCCTCTTGGAACCATAGTTTCCTTCAAAACTCAGTTGAAGTTCTGAGGATCAAATCTTTCTATTGGACGAATTTCCATGCATATAACACATGGCGATAAAAATGTGACCGTACTTGCCCTCAAGGAGCTTATATTCTAACAGGGAAGATAACATATCCAAAATCTAGCCATCTACCCACTGTGTCATGCCACTCCTTTGTGGGTCAGCAGTTGTATGAGCAACTACCACCACACATGCCTACTTTTTTACCTTTATAAAAATGGTATGTGAATCAACTATATTGAATAGATCCATAGTGTGAGAGTCTGAGGCATAGAGGAAGCTAGATTCCTCACAAATTCCATCAAAATAACAAACAGAAATAGCAAAGAGGAGCAGCTAAAAAACAAATGCACTTGCAAGAAAAGAAAAAAAATCTACCAAAATTAAAAATAAGCAAAACAAAGAGAACTGATACAATTACTATAAAACAACTTAATGAGCTAAACCACCAGAAGCAATAGAGATGGGAAAGAAACCATTAAAGTAAGACATCCCAAGAGATGGACTCAATTGTATAAACAACACATTTAAATAAAGTAACCAGAACTCACAAAGGTAAGAAAACCACAATCAAATGAGATGAAATAAAAGAAGAAATTAAGGAAAAAAATAATCACATAAAGAAACTAAAAGAAAGAACAAAAATATGACATCCTATATCTATATCTATAATTTGTATTTGTATCTATACTTGTAATTTGTATCTATAATTTGTTGATTTTTCAAAGGGTTGTGATGAGGTAGAGTAAAACAAAACTTTAAAGATTGTACAAACAATATATCCAATGCATATTGGAAGGTCATACAAGATCACATGATAAATCTAGCCATAGAGACACTTTTGTTCAAAAAAGCTTGCCCTTGGCATAGAGCAGGGGTAGGGAACCTGTGACCTTAAGGCCACATATTACCTTCTAGGTGCAGCCTTTTGACTGAGTCCAAGTTTTAAGAACAAAGCCTTTTATTAAGGGAATTTGTTCTGTGAAGTTTGGATTCAGTCAAAGGGCCACACTTGAAAACATACAGGGCTACATGTGGCCTCAAGGCCACAGGTTCCCCACCCCTGGCATAGAGAATGTCTTGGTCAACAACCAAATGGAAGAGAGGTTCCTTATAAAGAGGAGCACTCTATTTCTCCTCTTTCAGGAGAAAAGATCCCCAGACTCCTGTTTCTGATGTGCCCTAAAGCCAATAAAATTAAATTATACATGGTCTCTTGGAGGTTATCTAGTCAATTCAACCAGTCAGCAAATAAATGTTTACTAAGTGCCTATATGTGCCAGGTACTATGCCAATCACTGGTGATGCAAAAAGGGACAAAAGACAATCCCTGCCCTCAAGGACCTGACAATGTAAAGCGGAAGACAATAAGCAAACAAATATGTACAAGCAAGCTATGTATAGGATGTGTGTGTGTGTGTGTGTGTGTGTGTGTATAAAATTAAAAGAGGGAAATCACTATAACTGAGAGACTGAGAAAAGCTTCCTATAGAAGATGGGATTTTGATTGAGACTTGAAGCAAGCCAGAGAAGCTTGTAGGCAGAAATGAGAAGAGACAGCATTTCAGAAATGGGAAACAGAGAAAATTTCTGAAGCTGAGAGATGGGGTATCTTGTTGGTGGAACAGCAAAGAAACCTATGTCACTGGATTGAAGAGTAGGTAGCATGAAGTAAACTATAAGAAAACTGAAAAGGTAGGAGGGGGCTAGGTTATGAAGAGTTCTGAATGCCAAATAGAAGATTTTATATTTGATCCTGGAGTTATTGAAATTTATTGAGTAAGGAGGTGACATGGTTGGACCTGCAATTTAGGAAAATTATTTTGTTGACTGAAAGGAAAATGGATTAGAGTGGGGAGAGTTCTGAGGAAGACTGAATAACCAGCAAACTATTTCAATAGTCAGAACATGAGGTAATGATGGCTTTCATCAGAATTACAGTGGTGTCAAAAAAGAGAAGGGGATATATTCAAGAGGTGATGCAAAGGTGAAATCAACAGGCCCTTGCAAAAGATTAAACGTGGGAGATGAGAGATAGTGAGGAGTCCAGAATGACACTTAAGTTGTGAGTCTGGAGGACTGGGAGGATGGTATTGACCTCTATAGAAATACAGAAGGTAGGAACTGGGGAGGGTTTAGGGGAAAATATAATGAGTTCAGTTTTATATGTGTTGATTTTAAGATGTCTACCAGACATTTTTTCAGATGCCTACCAGACATATTTCAAGATATCTGAAAGGCAGTTTGCAGTTTGAGATTGTAGGTCAGCAGAGACATTAATGCAGGATGGATAGATTTCAGAATGGTCAAAATAGAAGAAGAAACTAAATCCATGGAAGCTATTGGGAGGGAGAAAAGGGAAAAGCAGTAGTGAGGAGAAGAAGGACCAGGACAGAACCCTATGGGACATCTACAATTAGGGAGTGTGATCTGGATGAAGAATCAGCAAAGGAGACAAAGAATGAGTAGTCATGTAGGTAGGAGGAGAACCAGAGGAGAATGGTGTCTCATAAACCTAGACAGAAGAGGCTATCAAGGGGGAGAGGATGATCAACAGTGTCAGCAGTTACAGAGAAGTTGAGGAGATTGAATATTGAGAAAAGGACATTGAACTTGTTAAGAGATGATTGATAACTCTGGAGAGAGGAGTTACACTGTTATAATGAGGTTGGAAGCTGGAATGTAAAGGTTTAAAAAGAGAGGAGAAAAAGTGGAAGCACTTAACAAAGATGGTTTTTTTCAAGTAGTTTAGCTACAAAGAGCAGATGAGATATGGAAGTTGGTGGAGGATCAAATGAGATTGGTGGAGGATATAGGACAGATGGGCAAGTTTGTAGGCAGTAGGAAAGGAACCAAGAGACAGTGAGAGATTGAAAATAAGTGACAGATTGGTCATGAAAGAGAGGCAATCTCCTGGAGGAGACAATGCAATGAGATTGCTTGAGTAGCTAGAGTT
This sequence comes from Vombatus ursinus, assembly GCF_900497805.2. NCBI lineage: Eukaryota > Metazoa > Chordata > Mammalia > Diprotodontia > Vombatidae > Vombatus > Vombatus ursinus. Next base: position 5,712,765 of record NW_020954608.1, on the reverse strand, counting down.
GTTACACTTAGCTTGGTAAGGAGTGAAACCATCTGTCTCATCATGTGAGACAGGTGAAGGAAGAGATAATAGCAAAAGACATCTGAGGGAAATGAGATGAGGGAGAGGGTAAAAGAAGTATTTCATGGTTAATTGCCTCAACTTTTTTTTCTATAATATATGAGGCAAGGATCTCAACTGAAAGTGAAGGGGAAGGGGGCACAACATGAGGTTTGGGAAGAGATGAAAAGGTTTAAAAGAACCTCTGTGGAAACTGAGATAGCACGTTCATGAAAGATGTATGGTAGGATTGTCTAGCAAAAGTGAGGGCTCAGTTGAGGCTGTGTAGCATAAGTCTGTAATGGACCCAGCATGATTTTCTCCACCTTCATTCAAAAGCACATATATAAGACTAAAGCCAGTGGGTGGTGGCAGTGATCCAAGGATAAGGTTTGATAGAGACCAATGAGTAAAATGATAAGGGAACTAGGGTCTCAAGAGAAGAAGACAATTTATAGTTGAATCAGTTTACCAAAGGGTCAAGATGAGGGAAAGGAGAGATTGATTAATGCAGAGGAGATGACTTAGGAGAAAATTGAAGGGTTGAGAGATTAGAAGTCACAATGTGGATGACAAGCAGCTTTTGGTAAAGGAATGCAGTGGAAAAGAAACAAAGCTAATGGATTTTGGTCACGTAAGTGTATTTTGGAATTCTTGAACATGGCAGCAGCATACTTGTGACTAATGGTAAGATTAAGGCTATGACCATCTTTGTGAATATGAGAGGTGGGGTATAGGAGTAGATAATGAGAAGTGAGTAGGTTAAGGAACTGAGCAGTTAGGGCACTTGAGGATGACTAAGTATGAATGTTGAAGTCCCCTAGAGTGAGGGCATGTGTTGGGGAGAAGAGGGAAAAAAAAACCATTAGGCAAGCACTGATCTAAGTTTAGCAATCTTCACAAGAAAAATCAGGTGACTAAATAATGCCCAGATCATAACACTGTCAGATCAGCAGTACACTGAGTTAGTTTGTCAATACATCCAAATTGAATGGGCCTTGTGGATGGACAATCAATACATTTCAGAATTGAATAGAAGTAAAAAATCACCCAGGTTTCTTTGGGGAAAAACAAAGACAATTCCAATTTACGTTTACTTCTTGACCCCAAACTCAACTCTTTTAAGACAAATATCCTTTTGATAATGGCATATAGGGGCAGCTAGGTGGCGTAGTGTATAGAGCAGTGACCCTGGAGTCAGGAGGACCTGAGTTCAAATCTGGCCTCAGACCAGACACTTGACACTTACTAGCTATGTGACCCTGGGCAAGTCATTTAACCCCAATTACCTTGCCTAGATAGATAGATAGATAGAGGCATATGGATCCAAAAACACCATGTTCTTAGAGGATTAGTAATTGTAAGTGACCCAAAATACAATGGATGGAAACTATAATCTAGTAAGCTTCATATCAATAGTTAGTAAAATTGAAGAATGATTTTTAAATGCCTGGTTGTTTATATATACGAAAAAAACATTTCTGGTGATTAATAACTTAGAAAGTATGCTTATTGAATTTGAATGTGATTTTAAACAATCTCAGAGAGAGGGTTTGGTGATGGACTAAATTAGAATTGAAAAAGATTTCAATAGAAAAGAATGAGTTCAAATCCAGTTTCAGACTAGACATTTAACACTTACTAGCTGTATGACTCTGGGCAAGTCATTTAATCCCAATTGCTTGGCAATTGCAAAGAAGGGACTAAAACTGTTAAGAAAACATTTAGTTAGCTGCTAGAGAGGGAATACAGCACAGTGTGTACAGAAATACTCTTCATGTCATAAAAAAACCACTGGGTTCAAATCATATCAATGACATTTATCAGCTTTGTGACTCTAGGCAAATTTCTTAACCATTCAGCGCCTCAATTATCTCATTCACAAAATTGAGAAAATAATACTTGAAGCCTCTCACTCAAATTGTGGTAAAGCTCATATGAGATGATGTACGTCAACTACTTGCAAACATTTAATACTCTACAAATGCCAAATGGTATTATTTGCATTGAAGGATCTTGTATGTTATTGGGAGACACTTACAATACCAACACTAACTGTAATAGAACCCAACTACTCTTTCTTACCCTTTGTAATTTCTGTTCATGTAATTCTCACAAAATTCCCACAAAATTCTCAAAAGAAAGAGAAAACAGTATGTGATCTACTCATTATGCTAGATACTTTCGTATAGGTATTGGTGTCCCATTCACTTAGGATAGTATCTTGTATGAAGCAGGTATTCAAAAAAAGTTTGTAAATTAATCTAACTTTTAAAATTTTATTGGTCATAACATAATACATGGCTTATCTATCTAATATTTCTCAATTTCATTGAATAAATCTGAAGTGTATTCCTAGATCAGTCACAGAGATATATTGGAATATGCTTATTCAGCCCCTACATGCTAAACAACAAGTCATCAATCAGCATCTTAAAATATATGTTTAACAAAACATTTATATAAATATATTTACATTTAATAAATTAACCATCTGTTGTGCATCATGCACTGTACAATGTGTTATAGATACAAAGAAAAGCAAAAATATTCTCTGTCCTCAATGAGCTCACAATCTAATGGAGGAGACAACCCGCAAAAACTAAGTAAAAGCTATATATGGAGAAAATTGGAGAAAATCTCAGAGGGAAGCACTAACATTGAGGGAGAGTAGCAAAGACTTGTTGCAGAAGGTGGAATTTTATCTGAGATTTGAAGGAAGCCAGAGAACAGAGCAGGTTCCCTGTGAGGATCCAGTGAGGAGGAAAAAATTCCAGGCATGGAGCACAACCAGTGAAAGTGTATTAGGTTAGGAGATGCAGTGACTTGTACAGTGAACAGCAAGGATACTTAAATACCTAAATAGATAATTTTTTTCAGTATTATTGTTTTCTTTCATAATCACACATAGTTTCTTTTAAACATTTAAAAACATTATTCTGAGCATAAGTACATAGGTTTCATTAGATTGCTGAGGGATTCCATGGCACAAAAAAGGTTAAGAAATTTTGTACTAGGATATTCTTTCCAAATAGAGTTTGAAAAGTATTCTATTGATTGTTTATTTTTTTTACAAATGTTACCCAATTTCCTTGAAACTTTAGGCACTGTAAGGCAAAACAGGTTCTATTTATAAATGTCTCTCAGTGGCCATATTGTGTCCTGAATCCACATGCCAAACTCCCACTGAGAGAACACTGCAAACTGATCATGTGCAGATCAAGGTCGCAACACAGATACTATTTTGACTTTCATCCTCCTTTGAGGAACTCTAGTAAAAGTCTAAGTCCCTTATATCATAAAAGTTCAGGATACAGTTTAAGGGAACTCTGTCCAAGGGCAAGCACTAGGACACTACAGTACTATAGTCATGCTTTGGCCACCACACAGAAAAGTGTATGAAAGCAACAGCCCCTGCATATTGAAGATGTGCTTAGGCCAGAGTAAGCAAACACAATCGATACCTGAAAATACAGCAGAATCACCTGCTTGTGTCCATTAAGAAACAGGTTATTAATCACAACCAACCAAGAGATACTACCCCTCCTCCTTACCACTCTACTTCAAGCTGAGAACATGTAAGGAAAATGATATAGCTGAAGAAAAATGGGGAGGTCCATGCAATTGCTAATTTCAGTCCTGCTTCCTGCTAAGGCAAGTCTGTAAAATGATTAGTGGCCTTTAAGGGCATGGAATAATTATATGATTTTAGAAAGGTTCATCCTTATTTTCTTCTTCTTTGGTTGAAAACAGTATATATCAATTTCTTCTCAGGTTTCAGAACCCAGAGTTTCCAAGTCTCTGTCTTGAGAAAAAAATGTATATTCTTTATTACATCAAATAGCATTATACTTAGCCAGCATCCACACAAGTGAAGTAAAGGAGATCCTGTAATCATGTGGACATGTCTCTCCATTACTCATTCAGGTGAAAAGGCGAAGTCAAGTGTGTAGTGGTTGGGATTTTATGAAAAGATTCAACCTCTTTAACCTGACAAAACATCACATGCTTAGATTCTTCTGGAGTCTTTCAGAGGCAATATTAGAGGTGATGGCCCATTTCAGGTCATAACAACAACAAAACATTTGGATTGGTTTTAACAAGTTCTAAAGATTAGAAGTCAATATTGCATTGTCCTCATTTTTCTTTTTATTTCAGTAGATTCCCCCCACCCTTGCTTCTTCTGTTTAATGCAGGCTTTATGCCAAAACCATCTTAGAAAGTCTGTTATGCCAGATGTCACCCTCCTGCCCTTTTCCTCTATCTGCAGATTTCCTTTTAACAACAGCTGAAGCCCAAGTTAGCAAGCATGCATTTTCTTTAGTAAAAAGGGCATTATGAATAACACCTTTTGTTTTTTGAATAACACCCAAGAGCACAGCACTTTATACATACACTATGTCTTAAAAAGGATTATATATGCCTCCATTAGATTTAAAGGGAGTACTTTAAGGTTTTATCCATTTTAGATAAGTGTAACCACCACCCTGTAGGTTGATAAGCAACATTGAGTATTAAGATAGCTTTGTTTTTGTGTTGAAGCTGATCATTTCAGCTACAGAAAAGAAAGGCAACTGCTCCCTACATGATGTTATGATGTAGAAACTATATGCATACTCAAAAAGAGTGACTGAGGGGACTTTTAGAAGAATAAACCAGTACTTCTTGGGTGGCAGTTTCTTGGTGGAACCGGATCTACTCAATCTACTTCATATATACTACTGAGGCTATGAAGGGTTTTAGAGTAAAGGGAAGTTCCCTAAGCACATGATTAATTAGTGTCAGACAGAAGTCATTGAAAAAATTTCTGGGGGCAGAGCCAAGATGGTGGAGTGAAAGCAGTGACTTGCTTGAGCTCTCCCCCAAACCCCTCCAAATACCTGTAAAAAATGACTCTAAACAAATTCTAAAGCAGCAGAACCCACAAAAAGGCAGAGTAAAAAACTTTCCAGCCCAAGACAACCTGGGTGGTTGATCGGAAAGGTATATTGTTCCGGGCTGTGAGAGGAGCGCAGTTCGGCATGAGTGCACAGATCTCAGTGACCCTGGAGCAGACCTCAGAGGACTGAATCACAGGAAGCTGTAATGGTTTCCAGACTTCTCAACCCATGAACACCAAAGATAACTTAGAAGGTCAGTGGGAAAAGTCTGTGACTGTGGTGAGAGAAGGAGCTAGGTTTCAGCTGCAAGTCCTGAGCGTGGCCTCTGAGGCAGCAGCTGCCTCCTGAGATTCCAGCCTACAGACTGAGGGGGAATTGAGTGGATGACCAGAGGGGGATTGCAGGGATCTCTTTGCCAGCACTGAGGCAGGAATCTCTTGCCGTGCCCTGCTTGGATCTGGGTCACAGTTCTGAGGAGCAGTCCTGGGGCGAGGAGGAGCACTGGCCTGGTGGAGCTTGCTGTGGCAGTGGATAGGAAACACCCTGCTCCTTATCATAGCACCTTGGAAGAACTGAAAATTTACAGGTCCCTAGAAGTACCTCTGAAAACAGCTGTACAAACCCCGGAAGCTTGGGACAGTACATTCTCCACATTGGAAGCAGACTCTTACCTTAACAAAGAGTTTAAAACTCAAGTAATTGACTGGGATCATGAGTAAGCAGTGCAAAAAGAGTCGGACTATATAATCTTACCTTGGTGACAAAGAAGATCAAAACATACAACCAGAAGAAGACAACAAAGTCAAAGTTCCTATATCCAAAATCTCCAAGAAAAATATGAATCAGTCCCAGGCCTTGGAGGAGCTCAAAAGGGATTTTGAGAAGCAAGTAAGAGAAGTAGAGGAAAAACTGGGAAGAGAAGTGAGAGTGATGCAAGAAAATCATAAAAAGCAAGTTAACAGCTTGCTAAAGGAGACCCAATAAAATACTGAAGAAAAAAACACCTTGAAAAATAGTCTAATCCAAATGGCAAAAGAGGTCCAAAAAGCCAATGAGGAGAATGCTCTAAAAAGCAAAATTGGCCAAATGGAAAAGGAAGCCCAAAAGATTACTGAAGAAAATACTTCCTTAAAAATTAAAATAGAGCAATTAGAAGCTAGTGACTTTGTGAGAAATCAAGAAACTGTAAAACTAATCCAAAAGAATGAAAAAAATATAAAACAACATGAAATATCTCACTGACCTGGAAATATCAACTGACCTGGAAAATAGATCCAGGAGAGAAAATTTAAAAAGTATTGGACTATCTGAAAGCCATGATCAAAAATTGAACCTATACATCATCTTTCAAGAAATTATCAAGGAACAGTGCCCTGATATTTTAGAACCAGAGGGCAAAATAGAAATTGAAAGAATCCACCAATCATCTCCTGAATGAGATCCCCAAAGGAAAACTCCTAGGAGTATTGTAGCCAAATTCCAAAATTCCCAGGTCAAGGAGAAAATATTGCAAGCAGCCAGAAAGAAACAAATCAAGTATTGTGCGAACACAATAAAGATAACACAAGATTTAGCAGCTTTTACATTAAGGGACCACAGGGCATGGCATATAATATTCTGGAGGGCAAAGAAGATAGGATTACAACCAAGAATCACCTACCCAGCAAAACTGAGTATAATCCTTCAGGGGAAAAAATGGTCACTCAGTGACATAGAGGACTTTCAGGCATTCTTGATGAAAAGACCAGAGCTGAATAGAAAATTTCACCTTCAAATACGTGACTCAAGTGGAACATGAAGATGTAAACAGGAAAGAAAAATCATAAGAGACTTATTAAGGTTGAACTGTTTACATTCCTGCATGGAAAGATGATATTTGTAACTCATGAGACCTTTGTCAGTATTAGGGTAGTTGGAGGGAAAAAATTATATGTATGTATATATATGTAGATAGATAGATAGATATAGATATAGATACATAGATAGATAAATAGATAGAGGGCACAGGGTGAGTTGAAGATGAAGGGGTCATATCTGGAGAATAAAATTAAGGAGTGAGAGAGGATTATACTAGGAAAAGGAGAAAGGGAGAGGATTATACTAGGAAAAGGAGAAAGGGAGAGATAGAACGGGGTAAATTATCTCACAAAAAAAACAGAAAAGGCTCTTACAGTGGAGGGGAAATGGGGAAGGTGAGAGGGAATGAGTGAATCTTATTCTCATAGGATTTGACTTAAGGGGATAGTAACATATACACTCAATTGGGTATGGAAATCTGTCTTACCCTACAGGAAAATAGGGGTGGAAAGGGACAAAAGAGTAGGAGGATGATAGAGAGGAAGGCAGATTGGGAAAGGGAGTAATCAGAAGCAAATACTTCTGAGGAGGAACAGAGTCAAAACAAAGAATAGAATAAAGGGGAGGCAGGATAGGATTAAGGGCAATAGAGTTAGTTTTTCACGGCATGTCTATTATGGAAGTGTTTTGCATAACTGCACATATAACCTATATTGAGCTGCTTGCCTTTTCAATGAGGGTGGGTGGGGAGGGAGGAAAGGAGAAAATTTGGAACCCAAAGTTTTAAAAACACATGTTTAAAAAAATGTTTTCACATGCAACTGGGAAATAAGAAATACAGGAAATGGGGTACAGAAATCTATCCTGCCCTACAGGAAAATAGAAGGGGAAGTGGATAAGAAAAGGGGGGGGAGAGATAGCAGGGAAAGTAGACTAGGGGAAGGGGTATTCAGAATGCATGCCATCTTGGGGTGGGGGGAGGGGTGAGATGGGGTGAAAATTTGGAACTCAAAATCTTGTGGAAATAAATGTTAAGAACTAAAAATAAATTTATTAAAAAAAAGAAAAAAATTTCTTAGCTCAGTCCATTTCTCTCATATTGTTGCATACTTTTAAAAATGTAAAATATCCTGTCTGACTGGCATTTAATCAACACCAGTTTAGTTTCATGCAACAAAATAAAGCAACAGCCTGCAGTGTAGTATAGTGGATAGATAGCTGGCCTCAAATTCAGACAGACCTGGGTTCAATTCCCATGTCATATACATACTACCTCTGTGACTGGGCAAGGATCTTAACCACTCATTTCTTTAACAGCCATCTAAGGCTATAAATTACAGAAAAAGATTCCAATCTGCATAGGCAAAGGGAGTATCTCATCCAAGAGCTTCTCATACCAATGAAACCTCATGTCCACTCTCTAGCTCTATATACAGTATATACTGCTCAGAAGGCAGGCAAAGTCTGCAAACCATATGTTACATGGAGCTGTTATAGAATAAAGAGGTCTTTAGCTCCTCCCAGAATAGCATGGCTACATAAATTACAAGTCCTTCACTCAGTATATGTTTATTCCTTCCCTAATCTTTATTTAATATTGTTGCCAGTCATCCTTCATTTCCAAAAGAACCAATGAAATTATGGTGTGTAGTCTCAGGCAGAGTAGCACAAAGTCATCACCCTCACTCTCTCTTCCAGAGTCATTGAAATCCAAGGGGAGGACAAAAATAAGGATGACTGGAGATAGCACAGGATGCAACAGATGACTTTGGCATCTTCGATGTCTGACCAAGTTCTAAGCACTCCACAGATCTTTCTTCAGCATCTTCATTGTCCATTGGAACAAATTGTTCTCATCCATCCATTGAAATGGAGAAAGTCCTCACATGCTTAAGGAAGGTATTCATTTCCCTAATGGGTTTGACGTCTACTGATTACTCTTAACCTGGTTTGTTTGTTATAGCTTCTTGGATATGCAGGTGAGAGTTGGGTGAAAGGTGGACATGAAAGGTGGCTGAGCAGCCTTGAAAAGGATTTCACAAGCTCTCACACCAGAGGTGGGTGCTAGTCTTCCCTGAACACCCCATACAATGTAGAAGGGAAATTGAATGGAATTCAGGAGGGAGATCAGAATTGATCTTTTCCTAGTAAGGAAACTCACTCTACCAAGACACATCAACATCTATGAGATCTTAAAGAACCTCAGCACCAACTATTTTTTTTAAATTTTCAGAAGAGGGGCAGCTAGGAGGCGCAGTGGATAGAGCACCAGCCCTGAAGTCAGAAGGACCTGAGTTCAAATCCGGCCTCAGACCAACCACTTGACATTTACAAGCTGTGTGACCCTGGGCAAGTCACTTAATCCCAATTGCCCCCCAACAAAACAAAACAAAACAAAAATTTTCAGAAGAGAAAATCCACATTGTGTGACTTGCCCAAGTTTAAACAGATAATAAGCATCAGAGAAGGGATTTGAACACAGGTTCTTTGACATCAGAACCAGTATTCATTTCACTAAATTAGAGACTGTCTTAGAGACTTGCCTCAGGGTCCAAGAGATTAAATTACTTGGTTATGTTCACATAGACAATGTGTATTAGCCAGGAGTTTAGCCTAGGGCTTACTGAATCTATTTCCAGCTCTCAATTCGCTACTGCCTCTTACATAGACATAAATTAAGAAATAGAGGCCATGGCTCATAGATCTTTCAGAGCTGAATTGCACTTGGATAGTGAAAAAGAATAATGGATTTAGAGAAAGAATAAATGGGGTATAAGTCTCAGGTCTGCTACCTACTGGTCATATAACCTTGGAAAACTTACTTATCCATTTTCAGCCTTAGTTTCTTCATCTGTATAAACATTTATACTACCTCTATTATGAGGCTGATGAAAGGAAGTTCATATCAGCTCTAAGGCACAATATAAATATTAACTATATACTTTAGAAGATAGTCCAAACCATCTTTTTCCCCAAAAGGAAAACTCAGAACTAGAAAGATGAGTGATTTGCCCAGATTCATAGAGTTAATTAGCTAGTGACAAAGCCAGGACTAAAACCCAGCTTTTTACAGTGTAAAATTGTGAGAAATGGCTAATATCTAAAAGAGTTTGCCCATAACATGGAATAAGACTACCTTCCATTTTTTCCTCCAGTATAGGTATTACTTTTTCTTAAAAGGACATAAAAGGATTAACCCATGTTTCCCAAAAGCAGCTTCTGTGTCACTTGAGATTATTAAAAGGCCCCACCCATGAACAACTGAAGACTCTCCAACTTTGTAGATTTCAAGGGTCATTCCATTCACCCTATCTTTCATGTTGACCAGATATATTTCCATATGAAGACAAGAGGATCTGAGGCCAGAGAAACTAAGTGCTTTTCTATCTTTGCTGTATTTCCTTGCTGTGTTAGAGCAAAGTAAACCTCATTTTTCTTAACTTTTCAATGACTCACAGGCACCTCATTTCATTTTAACATCAACCTTGAATTAAGAAAGCACTGGCATTAGAGCCAATTCCATTAGAATGATTTGGTCAAACAACAAAACTGGGTTAATTTGGTTTTCTGTGGACTCCCTAGATGGTTGTCATTAGATAAAGACTCAAAAATATATTCCTATTCCATTCATGTCACCTCTGATGTGTAATAATTATCTAATTTTATGAACTTTCATCCAATTCTGATATGCTATAAGGACCAAGGCAAAACTAACCAAACCTAATATTCTTCTGATTAAAAAAAAATGAAGTTTTTTTTTCTTCAGAGTAATTTGGTATACAACCTATTAAAGTTCAAATCCCAAGTAAACCAACTAAAGAATTAAAAGAAAGGAAGCAAACAAGCAAACCGAGACAACAAAGCTAATTGAATTCAGTGATTTAATTACTATTACTTGGTTAATTAAACATTTTTGCTAATCTTGAACCATCTTTAACTTTACAAAACTCTGAAGTAATGCAAAAGTCAAATTTTCAAAAGCAAAGTTGAACAAACACATTCAATATTTCAATACTCAAGAATCAGTGATTTCATGTATCTGAAGAGCTCTATCTAGTAACACAGGTTCTGTTCCCACTTTAAGAATTTCTATGGTCTTTGACAAATAAAAAAAAATCATCACCTAGTGGCCAAGCTTCTGGTGATGACCCAACTTGTTCTTAGGCAGGCTAGTTCAAGAACAGTGTGTAGTCATTTTCTAGGAATGTTTCATCTCAATAGTGGCTTATACTCTGCTGGCACAAAATTTGAGATTCCAAGTTTACCTTTGCACAATGATAAAACATAAGAGCAGGATTTTAATGGTGTATACGTACCTGATGCTATGCTTAACTGAACAACTGTGATTTTCCCAATTTGCTCTCTATATTTGATATAACTGTCCTTAATGTGACTATTCATTTAAAGTATCCCAAAACATTTATTGTATGTGAAGGGATGAGAACAATCATAAAAAGAACTCTGCTGTTTTGGGATTGAACAGACTGAATTCAATTTTGTTGTTCAGTCATATCAGTTATGCATGACTCTCTGTGAACCCATCTAGGGTTTTCTTGGCAAAATTGGTTTGCCATTTCCTTCTCCAGATCATTTTATAGATGGGTCAAGGTACTAATAACTAGGTAACTCAGAATAAATCTCTTAAAGGAGAAGGTGCTTCAGCTCAGCTTTAAAGGGAGTTAATGGTTCCTAGGGGCAGATGTAAGTCTGTAGAGCATTGCATATTAGCAGCTATGCAAAGGTATTCAAAGGCAAAATTGAATGACATACACTGGAAAGAGTAAGTAAGCTCAGCCTGGCTGAAGTATGAAGTGTGTAAGGCTTATATATAGTCATCCTAGAAACATAGGCTTACTGGACCCATATTATAAGTGTTTTAATTGTCAAACAGTGGTTTGTGCTTCCTTCTAGAGGCAATGAAGAATCATTTAAGATTCTGGAGCAAAAGAGTTGTTGCAGTCATAAAAAAGTTATATCATATTAGAAGCTACATGCATGATGGATTGTAGAATCAAGAGACAAGATGAATGGATACCAGTTGGGAGTCTAATCAAGACAAAATGTGATGAAAGTCTAGACTGGTTTATGGTGGTTTGAATAGAGAAAGAATATGGAAAATCAAGACATTGATGAGTCAGAATCAAAGGGACTTGACTGTAGATTGTCTGGGGGGATGGGAAGTAAAATTAAAAATTAAGAATGATTTCTAGGTTGTAAATTTGTGCGGTTAGGAGAATAATACTATAGCCAACAGAATTTGGTAAGTAAGGAGGGGTGATTCATGGCTTCTCTTTAGACCACATTGAGTTGGAAATGTTTAAGGAATATGTAGCATTTAGGCAATTGGAAATGCAGAACTGGAGCTCAAGAGAGAGATGAAATCTGGATATGTAATTTGTGAGTCATTTGTCTAGGGATGATGAGCTCATGAGCTCATCAAGAGAGAATTTATAGAAAAAAAAGCTTATTTTTTTAAATATCAACTATTATTAAAGTATTATGATGGAGGAAAATGAGTAAGACGTGTTGGCCTCAAGGTGCTTCAAGTCTAATGGGGGGGTATCATTGTGTATTTATTGTGTATGTATTCTGTAAGAAATTATCTATAAATATGCTATGTCCCTATAGTAGAATATAAGCTCCTAGTGGGCACATAACACCTAGCCTGCATGAGGTGCTTAATAAATGGTCAGTGGGTAAATAGATTAAATAACCTTGAAGGCTCATTCTAACTTACTTTGCATCCCCCACCCTCCCATAGTAGCTATTGCATTGACTTACACATTTGAGGAGATCAATAAATATTTGTGTAATTGAATTACAACATACAAATCAATTATAATGTTTAGAAGTGGCCTTTGCTTGGCAAATGGCCTTTTAAGGATTAACAACAGTTTTTTTTTTTTTTATAACTGTTCAGTGAATGGCATAATCAAGCGCAAGTTAAAGAAGAATGGGTTCTGGGAGTCCCAGGGATATCTGAGGAGAAGGGGTAGGGAAGGAAAAGGAAGAGGAGATAAAGCCAGGAGCAATTCCATCCTCTCACTGCACCCTTAAGACATATAGACCTTTACAACTGAGCTTTCAGCTGAACTTTCATAAGTATGTTAAAGCCTCTTTTTCTACTGATATCTGTAAACTTAGGGATTTGCTTTTAAAGTGATATCGTGGTGTTTGACATATAGAGTAAATGATAAAAATGCATAAGAGCACTTTGTAAGTCTTAAATAATTATATGAAGTCTATTAATATTATTCCTTTGTTACTCATTCATAATATCTTCATTTTTATGTCTATTGATAAAAAAATAAGTTTGTTTGGAGACAAGCATCTGTGGGGAAGGAGCAAGGAAATAATAGGGTAAAATAGAAGTAACAATTGTAACTCATGGAATGGATTTTCCTTTTGAAGTAAACAAATTATTTTTCTTCAAAGTAACTGATTGTCTAAAAGAATAATAAAATGAATGCCCTTTTTTCCTCTTATGTCTTGCCCCACAGCCAATAATGTAAATCCTTAAAAGGTGCAACTTAATTACAAATAGGGATTTAGAGTGAAAGATTTTTTTAAGGGTAAAGAAAGTCCAACTGAATTTGCCCAACTGTTCACTTTTAAGGGAAGAAGAAAGTTTATGTATGTTATTTCACTCAAATGACTTCACCTAACTATAATTAAGAGCCTTACCCAATTAAAATCACAGTAAAACCACATTTAGCTATAAAATGAATGGGAGGAGAGAAATAACAAGTCTCCAGGGAAACTTCAAACCTAAAATTTAGTTATATTGCTTTCTCTTAAAAAAAATCTGCAGAGGAGAAAGGACTCAAGCATAGAGAGACCCTAAATCACACTGTGTAGTTACTTTTTTTTTCCAGCTCTGTGTAGGGGAGAAGAATGCGACGACACTGGATTGGCTGTTACAGTTATCTATCTTATCATTGCAACAAACGTTATGCATGAAGCCCAGATATGCACGAGCTAGAGAGAGAATGTTGTCAATTAAGGCAATGTGGTTTAATGAGTAGAGAGCTGGCTTGGAAGCCAGTAAGTATTCCTGGGTTCATTTCCCATCTTTGAAACTTCCTATATGACCCTTGACAAATCATTTAACCCATTAGTGGTCTAGAAAATGATCCAAGATTACAAATTATGAAGAGAGTGCCAACTAAAATAGGTAGAAGGAGTTCCTTCTTCTGGAATTCCCTATGCCAGTGAAATCATGTTCCAGTCCACATTCCAGACTCCATGAAGTGCATTAATTGGAATGTGAAACTCTATCAAAATGTTACAAATACGATTAGGGAAAGAAAGATTTTTTTATTAATTTATGAGATTATAAATCTATTCATATTTAATATATTTAGTCCTAATAATCAACCTGGAAGCTTTCCCACACGTGCATATGTGACTCTGCAAAATCACTTACCCTCTTAATGCCCCCAAGAAAATCTCTAACACATTAAGTTCTTGGTGGTTTCTGATCTCTATCGGAAAAAGGGATTACCTCACTTGTAACTCCCTCTACCGTTGGAATCATGGTTAGAACAACCCCCCAAAAAATCTTCTGGTAATATTATATGGCTGTTAAGTCATAGAATACTAGAGTATCTGGCTAATTGAAACTAAAGATCACCCTTAAAATCAATGGAAAGACATATATTGAGTAGAAGCAATCTATAAATTACAAATGACAGGAATGTGGTGGTAAAAGTTTAAGAACCAGATCTCTGAAAAAAAATTCTACATAGAACATACTTTCAAATTTAATTTGCATTATTAGCATTTTCTACTACTATCTTAAATCTAGACAACCAACAAAACAACAAATCAAGCACTACCATTTGCTGATTTCTGCAGTATAATGTTTACACTGACAATTTCAAAATTGGATCTTTCCATCCTTTCTAAGACAGCTTCAGCACATTGTTCCACATGAAGAAAGACAGAGAGAGAGTAATATCACCAAAGAAACAAATGACTGTAAAATAATGATATGGCAGTAATGTAGTGAGAGCAATAATCAATGGACATCCGTTGTCTACATGAAACAAAAAGAGTGCACCCAGCACAATGGGTGCAACCATTATCCCTCTAATGGATCTAAGGGAGAATATACACAAGTCACATATCATGAATGGGATGAAATCTCTTCTTCAGAGATAATACCTATGTTAATGAGGTCACTATAGTATAGGAATACTTATACACAAATTCTCAAGTAAATAGGACACTCTATGTATGCGAGAACATGTATATACACGTACATATGCACACGTAAACCCCATGCTGGATTTGTCTTTTCCAAATCCCTATCATCACAACAGCTTGCAGAGTTTTGCCTTCCTTATGTTATGGAATATATCTAGATTTTCTTTTCTAGCCCTTAGACATTTGGTGTTTCTACAACTCTGATTTTATCAAATTGAATATCATTTTTATGTACCCCCAGCTATCATCATCCACTCAGACTATCTCTGAAATATTTGCAGAATCAACTTAAAGCACTGGTGAGGTGAGAGAGGGGGAGAAAAAAGACATATTCATGGTGGTGTTTTTCTCATTCCTTGGGGACAGCTTGATTTATTTATGTGAAATTGACCATCCTGAATGAAGGTTTTACCCCAATTTTCTTATTACAATGTATCCATCCTTACTGAGTAACTTATCCTAAAACATTTATTGCTTCTAATTTAGTTTCTCTGAATGACTCAAACCTCCATTTCTCTGATCCCATAATTTTCTTTGACTGTCCCTCATGCCTGGAATGTTCTCTCTCCTGTACTCTGATTATTGATCTCCTGGGTTTCTTTTAAATCTCAAATAAAAGCCCACTTTCTATAGGAACCTTTCCCTAATCCCTCATAATTCCAGTGCCCTACTTCTGTTATTTCATATTTATGCTGTCTATAGCTTGCTTTGTATACATTTCTTTGTATGTTGTCTCCCCCATTAGATTGTAAATTCTTTGTGGGCAGGGGCTATCTTTTTCCTTTCTATATACTCAGCTCTTCATAAAACATAGAAAGTGGTTAATAAAGGTTTATTGATTAATTCATTCATAATTACATTTGATCATTCATGTTTTAAATTACACAAACAAATGGTTTAACAGAGCCCTATTAAAGTACTCTAAAACTTTTTATGAAAAGTTCAGGTTATTTCTATGTATGTTCTTGCTTGTTGCTGCTGTTGCCACAGGAGTTGTGTGCCTTTTTTTTTGTAATACTGTAAAAATGAAAGACATTAGAACACTATTTATCTTGCCAAGAATAAATGTCAAAGTCATATCTGAAAGAAGAGCACTGAACTTTTATTGAACGCCAGCTGCCAAAATGCATATTAACACCTACAGAGAGATATCTGATCATTTCCGTAAATATCAGTAAGATAAACATGAAGCTAAAGGTTTATAGAACATGAAAGCATATTAACATATATTTATGCATGTGACATAGTGTCAAAATCTATGTTTTGTGTGATTTGGAGAAAAATATAGAATTTTCAAATTTGCTCTTCAATCAATCAACAAGCACTTATGGAGCTCTTGTAATAATTGTCTAATGATGAAACTGCTTTCCTTTACTAATAGGTTTTCAGTCAGGAGCTGAATGGTTGTCAGGGAGCATGTAGAAAGCAAGGCTGTGTCCCAAGGATGGACTAGATGACCTGTAAGATCTAAGATTCTCTAATTTGATATGATTATTTGGAGTTAAGAATCCATAACTTAAGTGCATATTCTTAGGAAATATGATGTTAAATCTACTTCATGTTCATGGAATTGCCCCGAGTTCATTCAAAGCTTCTTTGAAAAGATGGAAGTCATTACACTTCAATTAATATCAGCTGATCATTCAGCTCCTTAACATTGTGAGGTTGAGGTAGGCTTTTAGGGAGAGACAGACTGGCCGGAGGGGAATATTCCTAGAAACAGAGTCACTTAATGTCTGTTGCCTTCACAGAGTGGTAAGTGGTGAGCAGATATATGTTCTTTTAAAATTACTTACAGGCACAAATGAATGTGTTCTTACCTGTGTCAGTTCAGGTATGAGGAATAGTGGATAAATGAACTGAATCATAAACTCAAGAACTGAGAGGATTGTGAAGTCATAGAAAAGGGGAGAGATTGAGAGTTTAAGGGATAGTGAAAGGACCAGAGATTACAGTGAGAATGAAGAACATGTTTAGGGTGATTGAAGGATAGGGAGAGATGAAAGCCTAAGGAGTTGTGATTAAAGAAGAGAATTAAAAAAAATAAATTAATTTATTTAGTTTTAGTTTTCAACATTCACTTCTACAAGCTATTGAGTTTTAAATGTTTTCCACTCCCTCCCTTTCCCCTCCCCAAAATGTCATGCAATCTGATATAGGCTCTACATATAAATTCTTATTAAACATATTTTCACATAAGACATGTTGTAAAGAAGAATTAGAATGAATGGGAGGAACCACAAGAAAGAAGAAATAGAACAAAAAGAAAAGAGAGAGAGAGAGCACAAATAGTATGCTTCTATCTGCATTCAGACTCCATATTTCTTTCTCTGGGTGTGGATAGCAATTTCCATCATGAATCTTTTGGAGTTGTCAGATTCTTGCGTTGCTGTGAAGAACCACGTCTATCAAAGTCAATCATCTCATAATGTGGCTGTTGCTGTGTACAATGTTCTCCTGGTTCTGCTCACTGTTCAGCATCAGTCCATTTAAGTTTTTCCAGGTTTTTCTGAAGTTCATCTGTTCATCATTTCTGATAGCACAACAGTATTCCATTACATTCATATACCACAACTTGTTCAGCTATTCCCCAATTGATGAACATCCCCTCAATTTCTGATTCTTGGCCACCATAAAAAGAACTGCTATAAATATTTTTGTACATGTGTGTCTTTTTTGCCATTTTTATGATTTCCTTGGAATACAGCCCTAGAACTGGTATTGCCGGCTTAAAGGTCATGCACATTTTTATAGCTCTTTGGGCATAGTTCCAAATTGCTCTCTAGAATGGTTGGATCAGTTCACAACTCCACCACCAATGCATTAGTGTTCCAATTTTCCCACACTAAAGAAGGGAATTTTAGCATTTATGATCATAGAAGGGGTGCAGGCATATCCTGCTGCTATGTGAGTCATGATCATTCATATAGGTGACTGAAATAGAGTGAAATAGGTCATGTGAATTGTAATTTTTGATGAACTGGGAAGTCTGGGGACATGTGGGGTTTCCAATCTGTCTATTGAAGTCTCTAAATAGAAGTATGGAGGTTAGAATGGACAATAAAATTTTGAAACTTATTTAGAGCTCATTTAGAAAGGAAGAACAATGACCAGGAGATAGGTAGATGGTTGTGGCAAGAATCTGCATAAGATGTTAGAGATGGATGGAGTCAATCTTGAGGAAGAGAAGATGTTGAGGGATATTCATAAAAGGAGGGAGTATGCTTTCTCTTTTTACTCATTGAGCATGTTCTGGGTAGTATTGTTTTGTGGCTTAAATGATACAATGGATATAAAACACTTTTCAAACATTAAATCTGTATATAAAGCTAGGTATTATTGTTATGAATATTGATATTCTTAGCTAGTCTCCAGTCTAGTGATGACTTCATTCCCTGACCCTTCAAATGCACTCCTGCTGTTCTCAAGAAATGTTTAAAGAGAAATCCAAGGGTATGCTAGTAAATATTTAACAACCTGGATTTCTTGGAGGGGGGTAATATCTGCACTTAGACTTTTAAATGTATTGTGCATTATTGGCAAATTCTTAAATCTAGACAATCAGCAAAACACTATTGTACTGATTGGGAATTTTTTAGTGTAAATGCTCACACTGAAAATTTTAGCAATTGACTTTTTTGCAAGCCAGTTAGAGCTGAGTCCAGCACACCCTTGCTTCTAGGTTTATCGGAGAAGGATCACTCAAAACTTGAAAGAAGAGCTAAAAATTGTCTTCTATGAAGACATGACTTCTATGAAGTCAGTTTTTTATAAGTGCAAGAAAAGGAAAGAGAGAAAAGATGAAACCAAGGAAAGAAAGAAGGCAGGGAGAGAGGGAGGAAAAAAAGGAAGGAAAGAAGGAAACAAAACCCAGAGATCAGAGATAATGGATCTTCAGAAAGACCTCACCAGTGACACAGAACAAAAACTAATGTTCTGCTTTGTGATTTAATTCTTTTGATTTTATACTCATTAAGTGTTATAGTTTTATGTAAGATTTTACTTTTTTAAAGTTTCATTTGGTGAATTTATTGATAGTTATTAAATTTTAATTAAATTTAATAATTTTAATTTTAATTAAAATAATTTTATTAATTTTAATTTTAAAAAAACCTCATACTTGAAGATAGGTAACTTTATTCTTTTCCCCCTTCACCTCAATGAATTGGCCCCTTCAGAGGAATGTTGTGGATGTAGTAGTATACTGAGATTTCAACAAAGTATTAGGCAGGCTCTCAAAACAATTAAATTGTGGACAAGATAGAGAAATGAAAGTCAACACAGGTGGATTTGGAACTGACTGAAGTGACCAAAATTGAAATCTAAGAAATCAATGTTAGTTTGTGAAGAAAGTCTCTTATGTAGTATCACAGGATTTGGAGTTTGATACTGGTTGGTCTATTTAAGAGTTTTCTGAAGATCAAAGAGTTTGTTCTTGTTAATGTTGTTGTTGTTATCAAGATATAAACAAACACATTAAATACCAGCTTATGAAATTCTTATAATTGGTCAGAGATTCAGTTTCAGTTCAATTCCAACATTGAGTGGTGTGGTACACAATTAGGGCTTAATAAAAGCTTAATAACTATCTGACATTTCAACAAATATTTTGAAAGGGCCTACTATGTTCCTACTTACCAGATCCTCTGCCAGCTCTTAAGGATACAAAGATGAACAGGAAAAAAAAAAGTCTTCCCTTCAAGGAGCTTACATTTTTCCTGGAGGTAAAATGTATACAGATTCATTAATTCAAAATATATACAAAATAAGTACAAAATAACTTTCACAGGGTGAGCAGTCAGTAGAGACCCAGTGGGGGAATTAAATAGGCCTCCTGAAAGAAAAATAACTTTAGTTGAAATTATGGATTTTAAGGGGCAGAAGTAAAGACTGAGTGCTTTCTATATATGTAGGAAAGCTTGCATAAGACATGGATAGGAGAGAGAGAATTTCATTTATGAGGAATAGCAAGCGGTCCAATTTGCCTGAAAGAATACATCAAGGAGAAGTAGTTTGGGAAAATGTGGCTTGTTGGATCCAAATTGTGAAGTGGTTTTAAATGGCAAAAATAAGAGTTTGCATATTATCCTAGAAGTAACTGAAACCCACTACTGGAACTTCTTGAGCAAAGGAATAAAATTATTAGACCTATGCTTTTTTAATATTTTATTTTTTCCAACTATGTATAAAATTTATTAACATTTTTTTAATTTGAGTTCCAAAATTATCTTTCTCCCTCCTTCCCCATATCCCTCACTGAGAAGACAAGCTATTTGATATAGGTTATACATGTGGAATCATGCAAAACATATTTCTCTATTAGTCATGTTGTGAAAGAAAACACAGACAAAAAAAAGGAAAAAATAAAGAAAGTTTTTAAAAAGTATGCGTCAATCTGCATTCAGGCTCAATCAGTTCTTTCTCTGGAGGATGATAATATTTTTCATGATTAATCCTTTGGAATTGTTTTAGTCATTGATTATTTCAATTAGCTTTCTTTTTAGTTTATTCTCTAGGATTCTCTAAGTATACTATAATGTCATCTGTGACCAGCAATAGTTTTATTTTCTCACTGCATTTTCTCATTCCTTTTTCTTTTCTTCTTTCTATGGCTAACATTTCTAGTATAATATTGAATAATAGTTGTGATAATGGTCATCATTGCTTCGACCCTGATTTTACTGGGAAGGTTTCTAGTTTATTCCCATTCATTCTTACTGATGATTTTCTTTTTTTTTTCTCTTTATTAAATTTAAATGTATTTATTTTTAATGTTCAACATTCACTTCCATAAGATTTTGAGTTTTAAATTTTCTCCCCTTCCCATTTCTTCCCCCCCCCATACACACTCTGAGATGGCATATAATCCAATATAAGAAATACATATATATTCATGTTAAACATATTTTCCCATTAGTCAATTAGAACTAATGGGAGAAGCCATGAGAATGAAGCAACAAAACAAAACAACAAAGGAAAAGGAGAGCAAATAGTATGCTTCCATCTGCATTCAGACTCCATATTTCTTTCTCTGGGTGTGGATAGCAATTTCCATTATGAATCTTTTGGAGTTGTCCTAGATTCTTACATTGCTGAGAAGAGGCAAGTCTGTCAAAGTCAGTCATCCCATAATGTGGCTGTTACAATGTTCAATGTGTACAATGTTCTTCTGGTTCTGCTCATTTCACTCTGCCTCAGTTCATGTAAGTCTTTTCAATTTTTTTTTAATACTTCCTGTTCATCATTTCTGATAGCACAATAATATTCTATTATATGCATATACCACAACTTATTCAGCCATTACCCAATTGATAGGCATCCTCTCAATTTCCAACTCTTTGCCACCACAAAAATTGCTGCTATAAATATTTTTTGAACATGTGGGTCCTTTTTCCATTTTTATGATCTCTTTGGGATACAGACCAAGACTTCTTGGTATTGCTGGGTCAAAGGATGGTTTTCATTAGATACTACTTATCATTTTGGGGAAAGATGCATATATTCCCATGCTTTCTAATATTTTTTAATAAGAATGAGTTTTGTATTTTATCAAAAGCTTTTTCTGCATCTATTGAGATAATTAGATTTTTTTTGTTGTTTTGTTATTGATGTGGTTAATCATGATGATAATTTTTTCTAAGATTGAATTAGCTCTGCATTTATGGTATAAATCCCATGAGGTCATAGTGTATGATATTTTGGTATTTTACTATAATCAACTTACTAGAATTTTATTTTTTAAAACAATTTGCATCAATATTCATTAGATAAATTGATTGATAGTTTTCTTTATTTTTGCTCTTCCTGTTTCAGGTATCAGCATCATATTTGTGTCATAAAAGGAATTTGGTAGGACTCCTTTGCCTATTTTTTGAAATAGTTTATGAACTATTGGAATTAATTACTCTTTAATATTTGATAGAATTCACTTGTGGTCCTGGTGGTTTTTTCATAGGGAACTCATTTATGGCTTGTTTGATTTTTTTATTTTTTTAATTAGTTAATTTATTTTTAGTTGTCAACATTCATTTCCATAAGATTTTGAGTTCTAAATTTTCTCCCTTCCCCTTCCTCAAGACTGTGTGCAATCTGATATAGGCTCTACATACAGTCTATGTTTTTTTTTAAAGAAATGATTATTTAAGTATTCCATTTCCTCTTCTGTTAATCTGGGAAATTTATCTTTTTATAAATATTCATCCATTTTACTTAGATTGTCAGTTTAACTGGCATAAAATTTGGCAAAATAGCTTCTAATGATTGCTTTGATTTCATCTTTCCTTGGTGGTGAAATCACCCTTGTACTTATAGATACAGATAATTTGGTTTTCTTCCTTCTTTTTTTAAATCAAATTAAACAATGGTTTACCAATTTTATTATATTTTTCATGAAACCAGCTCCTCCTTTTATTTATTAATTCAGTTATTTTCTCTCTTTCAGTTTTAGTAATCTCTCCTTTGATTTTCAGGATTTTTGTTTTGGTGTTTAATTAAGAATTTTTAATTTGTTCTTTTTATAAGTTTGTTAGTGGCATGCCCAATTCATTGATCAGCTCTTTCTTCATTTTATTGATGTAACTGGTTAGAGATATAAATTTTCCCTTAAGCATTGCTTTGGCTGTATCCTATAAATTTTGGTATGTTATCTCATTGCTGTCATTATCTTTAATGAAACTTTTTATTTTTTTCTCTGATTTGTTCTTTCACCCACTCATTCTTTAGGATTAGATTATTTAGTTTCAAATTAATTATTTAATCTATGTTTCCATGGTTCTTTATTGAATATAATTTTATTGCATTATGATCTGAAAATGACACATTTAATATTTCTGCTTTTTGTAACTGATTATGTGGTTTTTATGCCCTACTATATGATATATTTTTGTATAGGTGTCATGTACCACTGAGAAAAAGGTATATTCCTTTCTATTCCCTTTCAATTTTCTCAAGACATCTACTATTCATTTCCTTAACTTCTTTTCAGTTTATTTTTGGTTAGATTTATCTGATTCTGAGTGGAAAAAGTTGAAGTCCTCCAGTAGTATAATTTTACTATTTCCTCCTGTAACTGATTTAATTTTTCTTTAAAAATTTGGTTGCTATTTCATTTGTCACATATATGTTTAGTATGACTATTACTTCATTGGCAATGATAACTTTTAGCAAAATATATTTTCCCTGCTTATCTCTATTAATTAAATCTATTTTTACTTTTATTTTGTCAGATCATGATTGCTACCCCTGCTTTGTTTGCTTGTTTGTTTGGTTTTTTTTTTGTGTGTTTGTTTTACTTCAGCTGAGGCATAATACATTCTGCTCCATCCTCTTACTTTTGCTCTGTGTGTCTCTTTGCTTCAAGTGTTTTTCTAGTAAACAACATGTAGTAGGATTCTAATTTTTAATTTACTCTTTTATCTACTTCAGTTTTATGGGGTAGTTCATCTCATTCACAATTATTATTACTGTGAATTTCCCTCCATCCTGTTCCCTCTTCCCCATTTCTCTGTCTCTCTGTCTCTGTCTCTCCATCTCTGTCTGTCTCTCTCTCTCTCTACTTTTACCCTGCCCCTCCTGGAAAGCCTTTTGCTTCTAACTACTACCATCTCCAATCTGCTCTCCCTTCTCTCAGCATCCAAACTTTCTCATCCCTTTTTACTTCCATATAGGGAAAGACAGATTTCTATACCCAACTGCCTGTGTAGTTTTTCCCTCTTTGAGCCAATTCTGATGAAAGTAAGGTACAATCATTGTCCACTACCATGCCCTATTTTCAATCCACTGTAAAAAGCTCTTTCATGCCTCTTTCAAGTGAGACATTTTATAACATTTTCTACCTCTCCCTTCCCTCTTTTCCCAGTGCACCTCTTTTTCCTCAACTCCTTCATTGTATTTTTTTAGATCCTGTCATAGTAAACTCATACTTGTGAATTCTGTCTATATAGACTCCTTATAACTCCACTAATAATTATGAAGTTCTTGGGTGTTGTAAGTATCCTCTTCACATTTAAGAATATAAATAATTTAATCTTGTTGTCGTTTTTGTTGTTGTTACTGACATTGTTGTTGAGTCATCCAGTCTGACTCTTCCTGACCTTATTTATGGACCACAGTATGCCAGGCTCTTCACTACCTCTCAAAGTCTGTCCATTTCATGTTTCTTGTTTCCATGACACTCTCTAGTCATCATTTTCTGCTTTTTCCTTTTTCCTTTTTACTTCTTTTCCTTTTTCCTTCAAATTTTCCCAACATAAGGGTGTTTTCCAATGAGTCCTGCCTTCTCATTATGAAGCTCAAGTATTTAGGCTTTAGCTTCAGTATTTGACCTTCCAGTCAATAGTCTGAATTAATTTCTTTAAGTATTGACTGATTTGACCTCCTTGCTGTTCAAGGGATACTTAAACATCTTCTCCAGAATCACAATTTGAAAGCATCAGTTCTGCAGTGCTCAGTTTTCCTTATAATCCAGCTCTCACAGCCATACATTGCTACTGGAAAAACCATAGCCTAGACTATACAGATCTTTTCTCATCCATAAAAAAGGGGTTCTGGGGGAGCCAAGATGGTGGAGTAAAAAGGTAGTCGCTCTCACCCTCCCCTATCAACCTCTGAAAACCAAGAAAATATCACCCCAGGAAAAAAAAACCCTGGAACAGCTGAACCAGAAGAAAGACAGGGTGAAGCAGTATAGTAGCCCAGGTAGCTACACGGATTAATGGGAAAGGCCCCTCTTACCTTGGGGGAAGGGGAGCACTACAAAACAGGAGTCACCCAGCCAGCTAGTGGAAAGACCCACTTTAGCACACCAGGAGGAGATTCTGGTGCCTCGGCATTCTACAGCAGAGAAGTCCCCCAGTGCCTCAACAGAAATAAGGGAGGCAGCACTGCAAGGGGTCCCAGGCAGATAAACAACTGGCAGCACTTATCTAAAAGGAGCTCAACAAAGCTAAAGGAAAGGAAAAGCAGGCAACCTAGATTTACCTGAAAGTCCCAGCCTTGCTGATTCCAACCCAACACCAGATAACAGCCTCCAATTGCCAACATAAGAGGCCCCAGCACACAAAGCCAGTGACCAAGACCTAGGCTCCCAACACAAGAAGCTTGGGTCAGTGCCCTCTGCTCCCCAGCAGGAGAGCTTAATCTCTTTAAAGGCCAGGGAATAAAGAAACACCATGAGTAAAAAGAAATGGACTATAGATTCCTATTATGAGAAGAGTGAAGATCGAGACAGAAATTCTGAAGAGGACAACACTGTCATCAAACCCACATCTGCAACATCAAAAGGGAATATGAACTGGTCTGAAGCCCAAAAAGCCTTCTTAGAAGAACTCAAGAAGGATTTTAAAAGTCAAATGAGAGAGGTAGAGGAGTCCTTTAAAAGTACAATTGGCCAATTGGAAAAAAAAAGTACACTGAAGAAAACAAGTCCCTAAAACACACAATTGGCCAATTGGAAAAAAAGTACAATGAAGAAAATAAATCCCTTAAAAATACAATTGACCAATTGGAGAAGAAGGTACAAAATCTAAGAGAAAAAAAAATATATTAAAAATTAGAATCGAACAAATGGAAACTAATGACTCTATGAGAGAGCAAGAATCAAACAGAAACAAAAAAATGAAAAAATAGATGAAAATGTAAAATACCTCATGGATAAAACAGCTGACCTGGAAAATCGATCCAGGAGAGACAATTTAAAAATTATAGGCCTACCTGAAAGTCATGATGAAAAAAAGAGCCTGGACAGCATCCTTCAGGAAATCATAAAGGAAAACTGCCCTGAAGTCCTAGAACCTGAAGGTAAAATAACTATAGAAAGAATCCATAGTTCCCCGCCTGAAAGAGATCCCAAATTGAAAAGGTTAAGGAATATAATAGCTAAATTCCAAAATTACCAGATAAAAGAGAAATTACTGCAAACAGCCAGAATGAAACAATTTAAATATCATGGAACCACAGTCAGGATTACACAGGACCTTGCAGCCTCTACATTAAAAGACCATAGGGCATGGAACATGATATTCCCTAAGGCAAAGGAGGTTGGAATCTAGCCAAGGATTAACTACCCAGTGAAAATGAGTGTGATTTTTCAGGGAAGGAGATGGATATTCAACAAAATAGGGGACTTCCAAATGTTCCTGATAAAAAGACCAGAGCTCAACAAAAAACTTGATCTTCAAGTACAAGATTCAAGAGAGACATAAAAAGGTAAATGGGACAGAAAGATACAATATGTTGTTAATAAGGGCAAAATGTTTAGATCCCTACAAGGGAAGATGACACTTGCAACTCTTGAGAACTGTATTGTTATTATACCATGTTAAAGGAGTATACATAAAGAGGGTGGATATAAGTTGACTTTGATAGAATGATAAAAAAATTTTTAATCAAGTGGGTTAAATGGATCCAAGTGAGTGGATTAGTCTGAGCTAAGAAAATGTACTGAGAAAGGAGGAGGCAGACAAGGGTAAATTACATTACAGGAAAAGACACAAAAACCTATTAGAGCAGAGGTAAAGAAGGGAGGGGATGAGCATTGTTTGAACCTTACTCTCATCAGATTTGGCTCAAGAAGGGAATAACATAATCAGTTCGGTATAGAAATCTAATTGGCACTATCAGTAGTAGGAGGGGAAAGGGGAAAGAAAAGGGAGGGGGATAGAAGGGAGGGAAGAAGCAGTAAGTGTAAAGGAGAAGAAAAAGGAAAGGGATAATAGAAGGGAGGTGGGACTGAAGGAGGCGCTGGTCAAAAGCAAAACACTAGTGATGGGGGAAAGGAGAAAGGAGAAAGAAAAGCATAAATGGGGGGGGGAAGGATGGAGAAAAAGACACAGATAGTAATCATAACTGTAAATGTAAATGGGATGAACGCTCCCATAAAATGGAAGTGTGTAGCATATTGAATTAAAAACCATAGTCCTACAATATGTTGTTTACAGGAAACACATTTGAAAAAGAGTGACACATACAGGGTAAAGGTAAAAGGCTGGAGCAAAATATATTATGCTTCAGCTGAAATAAAAAAAGCAGGGGTAGCAATCCTGATCTGAGACAAAGCAAAAGCAAAAATAGATCTTATCAAAAGAGATAAGGAAGGAAACTACATCCTGCTAAGAGGACCATAGACAATGAAGTAATATCATTACTAAACGTATATGCACCAAATGGTATAGCATCCAGATTCTTAGAGGAGAAGTTCAGGGAGTTACAGGAAGAAATAGACAGCAAAACTATACTAGCGGGGAACCTCAACCTCCCCCTCTCTGAACTAGATAAATCTAACCACAAAATAAACAAGAAAGAAGTTAAGGAGGTAAATAGAACATTAGAAAAGTTAGGTATGATAGACCTGTGGAGAAAACTGCATGGGGATAGAAAGGAATATACTTTTTTCTCGGTGGTACATGGAACAAACACAAAAATTGACCATGTACTAGGGCATGAAAACCTCACAATCCAATGCAGAAAGGCAGAAATATTAAATGCATCCTTTTCAGATCATGATGCAATAAAAATTATATGTAATAAAGGGCCATGGAAAGATAGACTAAAAAATAATTGGAAACTAAATAATCTAATCCTAAAAAATGATTGGGTCAAACACAAATCATAGAAACAATAAATAATTTCATTCAAGAGAATGACAATAAAGAGAATGACAACATACCAAAATTTATGGGATGCAGCAAAAGTAGTTCTTAGGGGAAGTTTTATATCTCTAAATGCTTACATAAATAAAATGGAAAAAGAGGAGATCAATCTAGTTTTCTAAAAAAACTAGAAAAAGAACAAATTATAAATCCTCAATTAAACACCAAATTATAAATATTGAAAACCAAAGGAAAAAATAATAAAATTGAAGTTAAGAAAACTATTGAACTAATAAATAAAACTAAAAGCTGGTTTTATGAAAAAACTAATAAAATAGGTAAACCTTTGGTTAATCTAATTTAAAAAAAGAAAGAAGAAAACCAAATTACTAGTATCAAGAATGAAAAGGGTGAAGCTACCACCAAGGAAGAGGAAATTAAAACAACAATTAGGAATTATTTTGCCCAACTATATGCCAACAAATTTGACAATCTTAGTGAAATGGATATATATTTACAAAAATATAAATTGCCCAGATTAACAGAAGAGGAAGTAAAATACTTAAATAACCCCATCTCAGAAAGAGAAATTGAACAAGTCATTGATGAACTCCCTAGGAAAAAAATCTCCAGGGCCAGATGGATTTACATGTGAATTCTATCAAACATTTAAAGAACAATTAATTCCAATACTATATAAACTATTTGGTAAAAGAGGTAAAGAAGGAATCTTACCAAATTCTTTTTGTGATACAAATATGGTGCTGATACCTAACCAGGAAGAGTCAAAACAGAGAAAGAAAATCATAGACCAATTTCTCTAATGAATATAGATGCAAAAATTTTAAACAAAATATTAGCAAATAGATTACAGCAACTTATCACAAGAATAATACACTATGACCAGGTAGGATTTATAGCAGGAATGCAGGGCTGGTTCAATATTAGGAAAACTATCAGCATAATTGAGCATATCAACACCAAAACTAACAGAAACCACATGATCATCTCAATAGATGCAGAAAAAGCTTTTGACAAAATACAACACCCATTCCTATTAAAAACACTAGAAAGCATAGGTATAAATGGAGTCTTCCTTAATATAATAAATAGCAACTATCTAAAACCTTCAGCAAGCATAATATGTAATGGGGACAACCTAGAAGCATTTCCAATAAGATCAGGGGTGAAACAAGGATGTCCATTATCACCACTGTTATTCAACATTGTACTGGAAATGTTAGCTTTAGCAATAAGAGAAGAAAAAGACATTGAAGGCATTAGAATAGGCAAAGAAGAAACAAAGCTATCACTCTTTGCAGATGACATGATGTTATACTTAGAGAATCCCAGAGAATCAAGTAAAACACTACTTGAAATAATAAACAATTTTAGAAAAGTGGCAGGCTATAAAATAAACCCGCATAAATCATCAGCATTTCTATATATTGCCAACAAAGCCCAACAGCAAGAGATAGAAAGAGAAATTCCATTTAAATTTACTGTAGACGTTATAAAATATTTAGGAGTTTACCTCCTGAAACAAACCCAGGAACTCTATGAACATAATTACAAAATACTTTTCATGAAAATAAAATCAGATCTAAATAATTGGAAAAACATTAGTTGCTCATGGGTAGGCTGAGCTAATATAATAAAAATGACAATTCTACCTAAGTTATTTACTTATTCAGTGCCATACCAATCAAACTACCAAAAAATTATTTTATAGAGTTAGAAAAAATAATAACAAGATTCATTTGGAAGAACAAAAGGTTCAGAATATCAAGAGCACTAATGAAAAGAAATGCAGGGGAAGGTGGCCTAGCCATTCCAAATCTTAAATTGTATTATAAAGCAGCAATCATCAAAACTTGGTACTGGCTAAGAAATAGAGTGGTAGATCAGTGAAATAGGTTAAGTATGCAAGACACAGTAGTCAATGACTATAGTAATACATTATTTGATAAACCCAAAGACCCCAGCTTCTGGGATAAGAACCCACTCTTTGGAAAAAAAATGCTGGGAAAACTAGAAAAGAGTATGGCAGAAAGTAGGCATAGACCAAAATCTCACACTATATACCAAAATAAAGTCAAAATGGGTACATGATTTAAATACAAAGGCTGATACTATAAGCAAACTGAGAGAGCAAGGAATAGTTTACCTGTGACATCTATGGAGAACAGAAGAACTCATGACCAAACAAGAGATAGAGAATATTACGAAAAGCAAAATAGATAATTTTGATTACATTAAATTGAAAAGTTGTTGCACAAACAAAGCCAATGCAACCAAGATTAGAAGGAAGGTAGAAAACTGGGAAAGAATTTTTACAACCTGTCTCTCTGATAAGGGCCTCATTTCTAAAATGTATAGAGAATTAAGTCAAATTTATAAGAATACAAGCCATTCCCCAATTGATAAGTGGTCAAAGGATATGAGCAGACTGTTCTCAGATGAAGAAATTAAAGCCATCTATAGTCATATGAAAAAATGCTCTAAATCACTATTGATTAGAGAAATGCAAATCAAAACTACTCTGAGGTACCACATCACACCTATCAGAATGGCCAACATGACAAAACAGGATAATGATAAATGTTGGAGAGGATGTGGTAAAATTGGAACACTAATGCATTGTTGCTGGAGTTGTGAAATGATCCAACCATTTTGGAGAGCAATTTGGAACTATGCCCAAAGGGCTATAAAAATGTGCATACCCTTTGACTTAGCACTTCTAGGGCTATATCCCAAAGAGATCACACAAATGGGAAAAGGACCTACATGTACAAAAATAGCAGCTCTTTTTGTGGCGGCAAAGAATTGGAAATTGAGAGAATGCCCATCAATTGGGGAATGGCTGAGCAAGTTGTGGTATGTGAATGTGATGGAATACTATTGTGTTATAAGAAATGATGAACAGGCTGACCTCAGAATAACCTGGAAAGACTTGTATGGTCTGATGCTGAGTGAAGTGAGCAGAACCAAGAGAACGTTGTGCACAATAACAGCCATGTTGTATGATGACTGATATTGATAAACTTAACTCTTCCTGGCAATACAAGGATCTAAGACATCTCCAGAGGCCATGTGATGGAAAATGCTATCCACACCCAAAGAAAACTATGGAAGCTGAACTGTTATTTTTTTTCTCTTTTCTTGAGTTTTGTTTCTTCTTTCTGATGGTTCCTCCTATTTTTTTAATTTCTACTTATAACATCACTAATGTGAAAATATGTTTAATATGAATGTAAATGTATAGCCTATATCAGATTGTGCACTGTCTTGGGGAGGGTGTTGGGGAGTAAGGGGGAGAAAAATTTTAAACTCAAAAGCATATGGAAGTGATTATTGATAAATCAAAATAAATTAATAAAAAAATAAAAAAGGGGTTCTCATACATTTACCCTCCTTACAGGTTGTTATAATGGTCAAGTCAGATAATTCACACAAAATTTTTAATAATTTATAAAGAATCCATTATTAATAATAAAAAATAAGCTGCTTGAAAGTAGGGATTGATTTTCTTCTTCTTTTTTCTTTTTTTTAATGATATCTCTCTTTTTTAGTATGCTTTCTAGATTTGCCATAACTTTTCTCCCAAGGAGCAAGATTATTTTAATTTCATGACTGAAGTCATTATCTATGGTGATCTTTGAGCCCACGAATATAAAATCTCACCCTGCTTCCCTTTATTCTCCCTCTATTTGCCAGAAAGTGATGGAATCAGTTGCCAAGACCTTTTTTTGTTTCAGGTCAGCTTTTACACTTGCTTCTTTCATCCTCATCAAGAGTCTTCTTAGTTCCTCTTTGCTTTCTGCCATCAGAGTCAAATCATATACATATCAGAGATTGTTGCTATTTCTCCTAGTAACATTAATTCTGACTTTTGATTTGTCCAGCGTGGCATTTCACATGATATACTCTGAATTTAAGTTAAATAAATAAAGGGACAATGTACAATACTGTTGTTTCCTTTTCTAATCTTAAATTAATCTGTTGTTTCATGTTTGGTTTTAATTGTTGCTTCCTGACCCACAAGTAAGATGATTCAGTATTCTTATCTCTTTGAAGACTTGCCACATTTTTTTTTATGATCCAAGCAGTCAAAGGCTTTACTGTAGTCAATGAAACAAAAGTAGATTTTTCCCCCAGAATGCTTTGCTTTCTCCATAATTCAGTGAATGTTGGCAATTTGGTCTCTAGTTCCTCTGGTTCTTTGAAAACCAGCCTGTTCTGGTAATTATCAGTTCACATATTGCTGAAGATTAGCTTGCCGAAACTTAAGTATAACTATGTTGGTATATGAAATGTATGTGATTATTCAGGGATTTGAATATTCCTTGGTATTGCCCTTCTTTATTACTGGGACATAAATTGATCTTTTTCAATCCAATGGCCACTGTTGAGATTTCCAAATTTGATAGCATTTTACCTGTCGAGATTGATCTCCGCTCTCACCCCAAGGAGACAGACCTTTCCTGTTGACCTTCCAGTTGTCTTGAGCTGAAAAATTTTCACCCTGCCTTTTCTCTGCCATCTTGGCTCCACCTCTTGATTGTACCTTTTCTTTAGTAGTATCTATCTAGTGGATATAAAGAGGATGAATTGGAGAAGTGAGTTGCTGGAGGCAAGGAGATCATTATTTGTTTTTTGTTCAGTCCTTTCAGTAGTGTCCTAATCTTCATGACCCCATTTGGATTTTTCTTAGCAAAGCTAGTAGAGAGATTTGTCATTTGCTTCTCCAGCTCATTTTATAGATGCAGCACTGAGGCAAAAAGTGTTAAATGACTTGCCCAGGATAACACAGCTAGTAACTATCTGAGGCCAGATTTGAAC
This sequence comes from Vombatus ursinus, assembly GCF_900497805.2. Classification (NCBI taxonomy): domain Eukaryota; kingdom Metazoa; phylum Chordata; class Mammalia; order Diprotodontia; family Vombatidae; genus Vombatus; species Vombatus ursinus. Next base: position 5,680,412 of record NW_020954608.1, on the reverse strand, counting down.
TCAGGAAGATGAGTCTAACTGACTCCAGCAACACTCTATCCACTGTGCTACCTATCTGCCTTAAGGACATCATATAGGAGGCTATTTCAGTATTCCCAGTAAGAAAAGGTGAAGGCCTGAATGGGACCATGTGAGTAAAATAATGATATGATGGGAAAAAACATTGTAGAGGTGAATGGGGTCTTGTAGAAGTAATTTCTATTCAACTAGGTATTGGGGAATATGAATATATGTAGCTAGGTGATCCAGTAGAGTGCTAGATCCAGAATCAGGAGGATCTGAGTACAAATCCAGCCTCTGACACTCACTAGATAAATAACTCTGGGCAAGTCACTTAACCTCTGTCTGCCTCAGTCTCCTTATCCTTAAACTGGGGACAATAGTGTTTATTTCCCAGGATTGTTGTGAGGATAAAATTAGATCGCATTTATAAAGTACTTTGTGAACCTTGAAGAGCTATATGGGCCTACTTGTCATTGCTATTACCTTCATAGTGCCTTTTAGATCTGTGATTCTATGAAATAAAATAATATTAATAAAGAGTATTTTGTAACACTTGTAACTATAAAGTAATATACAAATATTACTTTTAAATGTGTAACTGGGGACATTAATTAGAAGGAGAGGTTTCTTCCTTGGAACTAATCATGTTATATGCACATACCATAATATCACACACAATATTTTTATAATAGCTATAATTATCAGAATAATGAGAATACTCATGACATTTCTATAGCACTTTAAGTTTTATAAAGCTCTTGACAAATATTATCTCATTTGATCCTCACAACAACCCTTAGAGGAAGGTGTTATTATTGTCACCATTTTACATGTGAGGAAACTGAGGTAAACAGAGTTAGGAAAGGTAAATTCACTAATATTAAAAAAAGTCACTTTCTTTCATGGAAGTATTCTTTTCGTAGGTTATTTGGTCACTATATTTAATTTATCCTTTTTTTCAGTGCACTAATAGTATAATAAATTGACTTTCAAAATTGCTGCTACTGCTACTACTAACACCACCTAGCATTTATATAGTACTTTATGATTTTCAAAGTGCTTTACAAATATTATCTCATTTGATCTTCACAACCACCTATCCAGATAGATGAAGTTACTGTCCCCATTTATAGATGAGCAAATTGAGGCAGATAGAGGTTAGGACTTGCCAGGGGCACATATCTAGGTAGTGTCTGAGTCCAGATTTAGACTCAAGTCTTCTTGAGAGTACTAATTCTCTAATGATAATAATAATACCAATAACAATAATAACAACAACAAAATTTATATAGTGGTTACTATATGCCAGGCACTATGCTATGTTTTATAGTTATTATTTTATTTGATCCTCACAACAACCTTGGGAGGTAGGTGTTATCATTGTCACCACTTAACAGATGTGGAAACTGAGGAAAAGAGTAGTTAAGTGATTTGTCCAGGGCCACACAACAAGTAAATGCCTGAGCATTAATTCAAACTCAGGTCTTCCTGACTGCAAGCCCAGTGCTCTATCCACTATGCCACTTGACTGCCTCTAGGCAATATAATCTGACTCCTTAGATGATAGCATGGTAACATGGTTGATATTTCCATTTGAATTAGAGATTTCATGTTAAAGTAATTATAAAACAAGGATATTGGAAAGGGTACCTTAAACATGATTTTTTATTCCCTTTAAGATCATTTCATTTCTTTTCAACAATTCATTTATAGGGAAACCACTCCCACAGTTTCACAGTGAAGGACAGGGTCCTTTCTCTAATTCATCAATTTCTCTTAAAATGGAGCCCCAAATAGCCTTGCCCTTTGAGGCTGCCAAAACACACATCTTGCTTCTTTCTAAGGTAATTAGCAAATCAAAGTAAAACATTTTAAAAGCACATATTTTTCATTGTTCTTACTTTGGTGACAATGGCAATGAGACACTTTGAATCTCTTGAATATTACTTTATTTTTCTAAGCAATAATTTACTGTTGTTAAGCAGTCAGATCCCCTGCTGCCTTCAACTGAGAATGGTACAGTTATGTCTTTTTGCCATTTAATATCATTTATAATCTCTATAAATAATTCTAAATTAACTATGCTAAGTATATTAAAAATATCACCTTCATCTGTCTCTTACATAATGTAAAACTGTTTTTTTTTCTAAACACTGCAATGCATTTTTTAACCTTACAATAATGCATTGCCTAATATTCTGATATAATTCAAGGACAAAGTTACATGATATACTACAAAAGACCTAATATGCATGCAATCTCAGAGTTGGAAGGGACCCTACAGAATATCTATTCCAGTCCCTTCCTGAAGATCTCTTCTATCACTTCCCAAATGAGTTATTAAGTAGTAAGCCAGGATGCAGAGTGAGGCAGACCTGGATTCGCATTCATTTAAAAAAAACTCATTTGCTGTGTGACTCTGGGTCAATCACTTAACCTTTCTGAGTCCTGATCTTCTGATCGACTTTCCAGGGTTGTTGTGAGGATCAGATGAAATAATTATAAAGTTCTCTTCAAGCCTTTAAGAGCAATATGAATGTTAGTTGTATTTGTTATTATCTTTGAGGAAACCCATTCTATTCTTGGACTTCTCTAACCATTAAGATTTTCAAAACTTAATGTGTAACAGACATCTATATCTGTTTTCCTGCAATTCTCTTCCTCTTCCCATTCTTTTGATCCTATTTCTGCCAGTTAGCATCCACACTGTAAGTCTAATCCTTTTTACTTCCTTTTTATTTCTTAATTTAAGAGACTTGTCATATCCACCAAGCCATCTCTGTGACAGTGCTGCACACAAAACATCGCCGGATCCTTCAACTAAACTTCATATAGCCTAATTTCAAGATCCCTCAGTATTATAGTTATTTTCCTTTGGACATGCTTTATTATGTCACTATTCTTCCTAAAATGTTGTGCCCAATGCCATGAGTTCTTAACATGGAATCCACTGACTTTTACAAAAATATTTTGATAAATATATTTATAATTGGTTTCCTTTTTAAACCTTCACATTTTGTTATTTTATGTATTCAAAACCATTATTCTGAAAAGTGGTCTATAGTTTTCACTGTACCAGCAAAGGGGTCCAAGACAAAAATGCATGAAGTTGACTTTTTTGCTTGTTTTTTTGTTTCTTTTAGGCAATTGGGGTTAAGTGACCTGCCCAGGGTCACACAGCTAGTAAGTGTCAAGTGTTTGGTCTGAGGCTGGATTTGAACTCAGGTCCTCCTGACTTCAGGGCCTGTGCTCTATACACTGTGCCACCTAGCTGCCCCTAAGTTGACTTTTTTTAACCTAACTGAAAGTATTCACAACCATGTCATTGAGAGAGAGAGAGAGAGAGAGAGAGAGAGAGAGAGAGAGAGAGAGAGAATGAGAGAGCAGAGGGAGAGAACAGAAGGAGAGAGAAATTGGTTACTCCTCTGCCCAGCAGAATAATTTATTTCTATCTATTCCTCCTACTACAGAAAAAGTAAGTGAAGGGTTATTTTATTCTCTATTGTTCCATCCTCCACAACAACAAAAATAACAATGAAGAAAGATTTTGGCTTCATAGTCTACCTGGCAAAAATGAACAAAAAAAGGAGGCCTGTGTACCCAATTACAAAGATCTTGCATCTTTAAACTCTGCTTAAGAAAGACAATGTGTTAGTATCTATTCCTGCTCAGTTCTTCTATCTTAAGAACTTCAAACACACTGCATCTGTATTCCAAGCTTTGATGCCCTCTTCTGAAGATGAGTGGGTGACCCTTTTCAAAGTTCAATTCAATTATTGATGTAAGGTCACTTCCTTAGTCCAATCCTATGATTCATGTTGAAGTACAATTTCTGGAGACTCATTGTTCTTGCTCAAGCCAAATAACATACAAATAAATTATTATTATTATGACTGTTCTGCTATTCTGTAATACTCTATTACTCAAAAGAAGTATTAGGTGAATAAATATTTGTTGATGACATGATATTGTCTGGGATAGCAAGGTAGACCTTCCTAACTCTTTATATCACTGTCAAGCATATATAGCTCCATAATATCCACATGGTATGATATATGATGAAAGTTGTTTTTGTTTTTTTTTTCCCAAATACCTACCTAAGATACTGACATATTATTATATGTCTGTTACTCCCCTAATCTACTACCATTTGACCTTGTTAAAAAAAAAAAACAAAACTAGTTTGTCTTGTATGATGTGTTCTTAATAAACCCGTACTAGCTTTTTCTTGATCACCACTTTCTTTTCCAAGTGCTCAGAAAACATCCCTTTAATAATACATTCTAGAATTTTGACAGAAATCAAAGTGAAGCAAATGAATCTATATTCAAAATAATTCACCTTATTACATTTTTTAGTTGAGACATTTTCCATCTCCAATTCTGCCAAAATTTGCTCTTCACAATTCTTCAAAGATAACTAACAGTGTCTTAGAAATCATCACTTCTTTCAGGACTCCCAGATGTACTTTACTGGAAAGAGGAAGAAGTAACATTAGATATTTTAAAAGTTTTACTTCTGTGAAGAAAGCCTAAAACCAGGGGACAGAAGGGAGCACTGTTTTTTCTGCATGTTGGTGATGTTTCTTGGAGGGAGAAACTGAAGTAATTTTATCATCAAAGTGTAGTATTGTAAGTCACCTAAAAAAAAAAGAGGCAATTGGTTCAGGAAACAGATCACAAACCTAGGAGAAGATTCCTGACAGAGTAGTGATCTAAACAGCTGCTTACGGGTACTCTTTGTGCATTTCCTCTCACTTTCTTTTTTTTTCTCTTTATCTGTCTCTATCTTTCTGTCTGTCTCTTTTCTTCTGTCTCTGTCTCCCTCTGGCTCTCAGTCTCCATCTCTCTTTGTCTCTGTCTATCTGTTTGTGTTTGTGTCTGTTTCTGTGTCTGTGTCTGTATCTGTCTCTCTCTCTCTCCCAAAAGCAGAGTTGCAAATGACTTCTTTGCTTGTCTTAATGATAACTTCCTACTTCACAAGGTGGTGGCACAAAAGAGTGTAAATTAAATTCCAAGTATGATTGTAATAGACAGATACTTGTTTCTAGGAAATACTGAGAATATTACAAGAGTAGTGACCACCATCTCATTGTGAGAAAGAATAAGTGGAAAACTAGGCACAGTACGACATATACCTTGAACCTTTAGAAATAAGTTTTATTGATCTTTTGTTTTTATATCAGACTTGTGTCTTGAAATGCTCCCTCCCCTAAGCTCTGAATTGAACCTTCAGTTTTAACAAAGAAAAACAGTTAAGCAAAAGCACACAATATGTAGACCTCATATGAAAATATATACTATATTCTGCCCTAGAATTTTCCCACTTTTCTGCTGACAGGAGGGAAATACATGTCATTATCTGTCCTTCAGGAACATTATAAGTTTTCACCTATTGAGATTTGATCTTCTTTTTTGTGAACTCTTCATTTACAATTTTGTAGATCATGTATATATAATTCTCCTGGTCCTGCTAAGTTTACTTAGCAGTATCAAGTGTCAAGTTTATCTAAATTCTCTAATGCTTCCCTGAATTCCTCAAATTAATAAGTTTGGAATATACATAATGCATCATGCTTAATGAGCATAAATATTCTATTATATTCACATATCACATCATAGTCAGACACTCCCTAAATGATGAAGACCCATTTCCCCCCCCCAAATCTTTGCTAGTACAAAAAAGAAAAAAAAACTTTGACTATTCTGGTCTATATTCAACCTCTTTTTTTTCACTTTGACCTACTGAGTGTATACACTCAGAAGTGGCATAATTGCATCCAAAATTATGAAAAGTTTAGTCGTTATTCTTGAATACAGATTGGGATCCAGAGTGATTAGGTCTATTCATTGCTCCATAACCTGATTTTTTTTCTTACTATTTATATGACTTTGAACAAGTTATGTAACTTCTTTGTGTCTCAGTGTCTTCATCTATGAATTGAGTATGTTGAAATAAATGACTTCTAAGGACCTTTCCAGCTCTAAATCTCTTCAACTATAATGAAAATGGCCTACCAAGCTGAAGATATAGAGCTAGCCTCCATTCTCTTCTTCATTTTTGCAATGCTGTTCTATTTATGTATATGATTCATCATTTCTAATCAATGAAATTGTGTTGTAGTTTGGCTAAACAGCCACTGAAGTTTAATTAAGCTTTCAGTCTCCATGAAGGGGAAAAAATTATCATTGTTATAAGGAAAAGAAAAATTGATCACTTGGGACAGTTATAGAAAATTAAACACATACAGAGATCTGACCCACAGATTGTTCCCTTGATAACAGCTAGAACACATCAAAATAATAGCATGGTATCTATAAAGCCAGTGAATGTAGGAACACGCAAAAGGAGAAGTTGAACTCGGTCAAAATGATGTGACTAAGACAACTTAGTTCACTAACGAATAGAAAGTGGGAATTTTATTAAATGTAACACATTACCACTCAATCAGAAGCCAAAAAAGGCAAAAAAAAAAACCCCTGAAACTAGCAATTTTCTTTTTATCATAAAGGCAGCATGACATAGTGGATGTGGTATTAACCTTGGAATCAGGAAGATATGATTTGAAATCTTGTCTTTGAAAACTAGTTCTATGACCCTGGGCAAATCACTTAAATTCTATTGCTTCAGGTAACTTCCCAGGATTTACCTACTAAAGTGTGTGATTTATATTGTGGAATATCAAAAATTCCACAAAATTGAGGAACCTTTAAATCACATATTCCCTAAGGTAAACCATACCAAGGTGCAAAGTACTGCCTTAAGGCGCTGCCAGATTCCAAAGTGTTTTCTGAATTATCAAAGGAAGATATAATGCATTCAGTATTCCTTCCATTTTAATGTTAATGTCTTGACATACAATTGTTTGAGAATTAGCAGAGGTGTGTGCTACCTCTGATTTCCCAGCTGTTCAGTTAAACATAATGTAGTATACCATGCTTCTATTATTCTGTACAATTGGGAATTCAATGTGATTTTATCCAGTAGAGCCACTATGAAATCCTGAAAACAAAACAAAACAAAACAAAATCGCAGCACTGGACTTGCTATTAGAAGGCCAGATTTCTAATTCTTGATTGAAACATTATTAATGAGCTTCAGGAGCTTAAAGAAGTAAGCCCCAGAAACTCAGTTTCCCTATCTGTAAAATGGATTTAATAATATTTATCCTACCAACTTTAAAGGATTTTTGTGAGAATTCGATGAGACAATACATACAATATATATAAGCTTAAAGTGAAAAATATCAAAAGTTATTATAATGTTGAAGAGATGACACTGCCATTGAGCTAAAAGATAAATGCATTTGCTAGTGACTGGGCTTGTATTGGTTTGTTTTTTGTTTTTTTTTTTTTGCTAATTTCATAAATAGAATGTGTTATGAAGAACATGAGAAGTAATAATTACCAGAGACATATTAATAAAGACCAGGTAACTAGTAGCTGAAATACTGATAACTTAGCACCATGGAAAATAGTATAAATAATATTATATTATACCATACTCTACATACTATATCAATTTGGCATTTTCTCCCTCCAGACCTATCTTTTAATCAATGGAAGGAAACTCATACCACTGATAAAATTTGAGCATCTTCTCTGCCACTGATAGATTTAGGGAATCACTTGGGGAATGGTGAGGTCAAGTTTCTTGCCCAAGCTTGTCCATCTAATATTTGTCAATAGTAGGACTTGAACTCAAGCCTCTTTAATTGCAAGGTGTTTCTCCTATTCACTCTATCATAAATCTTATCAATTTAAATAAGCTGTGGGTGGTAGAAGTGAGAGAGGTGGGGTAGAGAAAAAGGTAAGAATTTTATTTACAAATTCTAAACAGCCTAAGAAGAAGCACAGTGTAATAGAAAGAATAGTCAATTCCAAGTGAGAAGACCTTCATTCAAATCCCAATTCTCTCACTATCTGTTCTCAAGACTTCTTTCATCTGCATTTATAAAATAAAGGAGTTGAAGCTGATTACTTCTATGGCCCTTTCCAGAGGCTAGTCCAAATACTATAGCTATCATTCTAAAAACTGGATTATGTAGGTCCCATATGCCTTCCTTCCCACCCTCCAAAGTATAGTATCAGTCAAAGTAGTTTTAGAAATACATAAATAATACTATGTTTTTTCAAGCACTATATTTTGTAAACTCAGAGTGTCAGAAAAAAAATGAGAACATGATACAAATGAAGTGAATCTTGTTTTTCTCTCTTTTAATGAGTTAATTTTTTTTTCTATTCCTTATGAGGAATATTCCTTAATATTACAAAAGCAAAATACCAAGTAGCCAGAGTTGGAATAAATCTTAATAGTAGGAAGAAATCCATTAAACAGTGAGTGTTGACTGTACAGTAATGCAGAACTTAGTGGTAAGTATATTTCTTAGCCTTAATCCCAGATGGCCTGAGTTATAAAATACTAAAAGTGGGATGAATAATTTAACACCACACTAGGAGATCTTTATTAATTAACTTTAGAAACAGTTACAGGAAATTTTATTCTCAGCCAGAAACACCATCATGGGTTTACCTCTTTTTTTGAAAAACTGACGTTGTACTAGAACATAGTACATGAAAGAAACCTAATCAGGAATATAAAAATAAAAAAAAAAACTTTCTTAAGTTTTTTTTGTTTTCTTTTGTTTTTTGCTTTAAGGACAGTGAAGTTTTGCATGAGCTCTTATTTTCATTATTTCCCCCTCCTTTAAAGTGGTAATATGCTGAAATATGTGCAACTCTAATCTCATTACACCTTCTCATTATTTATAGAAGAGGAAGTAGTGTTTTATATGCTGTGCTGAGATGTAGCAATCTGAATCTTCTCCTAGTTTCCCACGGATTCACAGCTTGAAGGAAGGTGGTTCCCTTTAGGAATATTTATTTCTATTTACCAGGTCAAATTGGAGTTTCTATAAGTGCCATACTCTTGATGGAAGCAGGATATTTTTAGAATCATAGAATTTAGAGATTAAAATGATCCTAGAGATCATTTAATACAGGGGTTCTTAACTTGGGGTCAATAGATTTCAGAAAGGTCATAAAATTCAATAGGAAAAATAATTTATACCTTATTTTTAATATCCTCTAAGCAGAGATATCCTAGTAAATGTTTAACTACTAATTTTCTAAAAAAAAACAAAAACAGTATGACACTTTCAATTTAATCTGCATTATTTACATCACTTCCTTAAATCTGTACAATTAAAAAGAAAATAAAACAAGTCCTATTTTTTACTGTTTGTCTATTTTTGAAGTATAAATGTTCATACTGAAAATTTAACTATACACACATATGTATGTGTGTATGTGTATATGTATATGTGTGTGTGTATACACATATATATTCAAGCAGACACCAGCACAAGAACTTCCTCTAAAATTTAGCATTTCCTTCAATTGTGAACATAAGGCAATAAACTATTAGCATTAGGCATCTTAAAGTGCCGAGATCCTCTCATCTAAAACAATCTATTCATTTTATTTTATAAATAACTTACCATACACACAATTTTTATCTGTCCCTCCCAATATTCTCCTTCATTTCAACAACAACAGCAATAAACAAAGCATAGTAAAAAAAAAAAATACCCACATCATGAACATGTATAGTGCAGGAAAACAAATTCCTACATTGGTCATTCCCCACAGTGCATGTCTCACTTTGCATTATAGTGTTCATTACCTATCTTTAGGAAGAGGGGTGTACAGGTGTTCTAGGAAGACTACTACCTCTGGTGGAAGGGTTGCTAAGCACTTTTCAGGGCCACTTTCCACCTTTGGTGCCCATCTACCACTCAACTTTCACCTGTGGCTCCAAGAAGCTATGGCATATGTAGTGGCCACACCCTGATAAACTGTTTCAGTAGAGGGGCTCAACCAAGTTGAGGGCAACCAACAAGTCTCAAACCCATTAGTGACTTAGGGGCATGTCTACCCCTAGCATATGGAGACACTCTCCCCCCCAAGAAAGAGCAGATATAAATACTTTGTTCCAATGGACCATGAAGTCAGAGGAAGCAAGTGCCGTGGAATGCTTATGGTTTGATTAGACATTGAAAATGCCAAGGTAATCCACTACATACTGAGCCATCATCAGTCAACTAGCTTCTGTCTGGCCATTGGACTCTCATGACTTTTTGTAATTCTGCATCACTTAAATCCAATTTATGCATGAATCAAAAGATATCACCCATACCATTTTAGTATTTTTACCTAAATCAAAATCCTGTGGCAACTGACAAGCGACAAAGCAGCAGGTATGGATATACTGGAAGCTATACTGCATGCAGGTGACCCAGGCCATAGTGTCATCATCTCACTGGCCTGAAGAAGCAGTAGGATTCAGCAACCCCCAGGTATCTGAGTAGCTTTTTTTAAGGATCACATTGCTCATCCCCTAGAGTGAGGAAGGGGCAAGAAAAGATGACCTAAAAATTGTCTGCCCCACCTAACACTGGTCTGAGCTCTACCAACAGTGCATTAGTGTGCCTGTTTTCTCATAGACTTACCAACATTTGCCATTTTCCTCTTTTGTCAACTTTAACAGTCTTATATACCCAATTACTTTTGCCAATGAGGAAAACACTTTTTTTCCAAGGGAAAAAAATGGTTAAAGAGGGTTTAAAATAGGAGATGGTGCCCTATTAATCCAACCCTGAACCATGTCAAGTCTCCAGTTACTTGGCCATAGGACCTTTTTCTTGATTGCTCTCTAACTTCACTAGGCATACTACTTTCCTTAAATGTCAGCTCCTAACCTTCCTTTTCCTGAATTAACTTGCCATCTTTGGTTCGGAGATCCACTATATTAAACCTTTAATTAGTTATCTCTGCTTCTACTATAGTTTCTGATTCTAATATCTATACATTTTCTCATTTCTAGTCCCTTCCTTCCAACACCTCCATCACTGCCAACATCCTTTGTCCTTGTCACCTAGGGCTACTATTACATCAGGACTTAGAAACTCAATCATAAAGCCTGATAGCCAAGCTAAACAAAAGATCTTGGCAATCTTCCAGCACTTACTTAATTTTTTTGTTCATTTCTATAGAAATTTTCTGTTTTAGCAAGAACATACCCAGCTAGACTTTCTCTTTGATTGGTGAATTTCTTTCTTACAATACCACATACTTGTAAATTCTTCATTGTTTACAGAGCTGGTAAAATAGTTGAGAATGCTCTGAAATAAAATTTCTAATCTTGTGGCTTTTGCAGGAGTTCTTAACATTTTTCTTTTCTTTTCTTTTGGCTATGTGGTGAAACCGTTGAACCCTTCTCAGCATAATGTTTTTATTAAATGCAAAATAAAATAAAATAAAATATAAAGGATGAAAAAAGAAATTGATTATTTTGAAATAGTTATTGATGAGGTCTAAATTCTTGGGGTTCTGGGACTCTGAAACAGCATGGCAGGCCCTGCCCTAAAGAATTAGACCCAAATTTTCTTTCAGCTTCAGACAAAGTTTATTAGGGATGGTCCGTACAGGCCAGACTCTTAAGGAATCTGAATGTTAGTGATGTCCATAAAGATGAGCAGACATGAGGAAATTTCAGGGTTTAAATAGGGGCCAGGGTGGATCTTATATACCCTCAAATAATTTTGGGTGTTTGGAGTTGCTGGGAGAAAGATCCTGAGGCTGGGGTGAGTTTAGGGAGAATTCTGATGGGAATGTTTTGGAGGTTGAATAGACAATGGGAATAGATAAGGAAGGGAACTAGAAGGAAGAGGTTTGAATGGGGTCTAGATCAGATCAAAGGTGGGAATATACTAGGGTCAAAGACTAAGTTTCATTAGGGTTTCAAAGGGAGATAGGGAGATAGGAAAGACCATTGAGTGGAGTATAGCCTCAGGTAACTGTTTGAGACCAGAGTTGGGTCAAAGAAAGTTTAAGGGTTTTCTGGGGCCTGTAGACAAATGGGACCCAAATTCTTTTTTGGGATGAGGGGAAAAGGTCTTGGCTTGGGCCCATACCCCATCAGTTATCATTGTTTTTTTTAATTAAAGGACCTGGAGACAGAGCCAAGATGATTGAAGACAGGAAGTAATCTAGCTGAATTCTCCCAATCACCTCCAAACAATTTAAAAATAATTTCTCAAATCAAGTTTTGGAGTGGCAGAGCCAACAATAGGTCAGAGTGATACATTCTTCAATGCTAAGACAACTTAGGAGCTCAGCAGGAGAGGTCTGTAATAGTGGGGTGGGAGCCAGCCCAGAGTGAAAGTGATGCAGTAACAACATGGGCCTTGGAGTCAGCCAGCATGGTAGCCACAGCAGTAGCAGTTTCAGGGGCTCTCAGGAGACATTAAGGGTGTCACATAAGTGGTCAGAAAGAGATTAAAGGTGACCCTGTTCTGGGAATGGGTGCAGTCAGCACTGCTTGGCAACTTTATTTCCAGTAAGTAGTTCTGCGTAACAGTTCCAGAGTGGAGAGAAGTGCTTAAGATCAGCCAAAAGGGAGTAGAAGCCTCGGCTACATCTCCAGAGCCAAGAGGTGCACAAGTACTGCAGGAAAGTAAAGGCCGTTTCTGGGTAAAGACCAGAATGTAGACAAGGAAAGCAGTGACCACACCTCTCCCTGGATCACACTACCTTTGAAGCACTGAAAACTTGCAGACCCCCAGAATTAGTTCTGAAAACAGCAGGATGGAGAAGTCTAAAGCATAGGACAATGCCTCTCCAACCCTAGGTAAGCAGAGCCCAACTTTAACATAAAGCTTAAAGTCAAGAAATTGGCTGAGAGAATGAGGAAACAATGACAACAAAGGAACTTAACTGTATAAAGCTAATTTCGTGGCAGGGTAGATCAAGATATTAACTTAGAAGAAGACAGCAACCTGAAAAGAACCACAGATAAAATCTCAAAGGAAAATGTTAACTGGACCCAAACCCCACACAAATTTATTGAGGAGTTAAAGAAAGAGATAAGAATAGGAAAGGAAAAATTGGGAAAAGAAATTAGAATGATTCTAGAAAATTATAAAAAGAGAATTAATAGCTTGGTAAAAGAGGTACAAAAGTACTGAAGAAAATAACACCAGAAAAAAAAAACAAAATTAGACTAATGTGAAAAGAGGCAAAAAAATTAACTGAAGAAAAGAACTCTTTAAAAAATCAGAATAAGCTAAATGGAAAAGGAGCTACAAAAGTTCAATGAAGGAAAGAACTCCTAAAAAATAGAACTGGTCAAAATAGAAAAAGAGGTACAAAGTTTCACTGAAGAAAATAATTCCTTAAAAATTAGATTTGGACAAGTAGAAGCAAATGACTCCATGAGATATCAAGCAACAATGCAACAAAATTGAGTGAATGAAAAAAAAAAAACAGAAAAATAGGAAATATATCATCAGAAAAACAACTGACCTAAAAAATAAATTAGGAGAGATAATTTAAGAATGATTGGACTTCCTGAAAGCACACATATATGATCAAAAAGAGAGCCCTAGATATCATATTTCAGGAAATTATCAAAGAAAGCTGTCCAGATACTTGAATATCAGAAGGCAAAACAGAAATTTAAAGAATCTACCAATCATCTCCTGAAAGGAAACCTGAAATGAAAATCTCAGGAATATTAGAGTCAAATTCCAGAGTTCCCAACTCAGGGAGAAAATATTACAAGCAGCCAGAGAAAAACAATTCAAATATCATGGAGTCACAGTCAGGATCACACAAGATTTAGCAGCTTCCCTATTAAAAGAAAAGAAGGCTTGAAATATTATCTTTCAGAAGGAACAACCTACCCAGCAAAACTAAGTATAATCCTTCAGGGGGAAGAATAGATATTTAATGAAATAGAGGTCTTTCAACCATTCATGATGAGAAGACCAAAACTAAATAGAAAATTTGACTTTCAAACGTAAGACTAAAGAGAAGCATAAAAAGGTAGACATGAAAGAGTAATCATAAGGGGCTTGATACAGTCAAATTATATACATTCTTATATGGGAAGATGATAGAAATAACTACTAAAAAACTTTATTGTAATTAGGGCAGTTAGAAGGAATCTACATAAACAGGAGTAGGCATGAGTGTGAGTCGATTATTTGGTATGATCTCCACAAAAGAAAATGATGCATTAGGAGAAGAGGGAATGGAGAGGTATAATGGAGAAAATTTTCTTACATAGAAGAGGCTTGTAAGGAATAGTTTTATAGTTGAGGGGAAAATGCAGGGTGAAGGATGGTATGCAATAGGTGAACCTCACTGTCATTGGTATTGGTTCAAAGAGAGATGAAAATCACACACACACACAAACATACATGTGTTTGTATATGTATATATGTATGTATGTAATACACACATACATTCAGTTGTATATAGAAATTCATCTTATCCCATAGGAAAATAACAGAGGAAGAAATAAGAGATATGGGGTGGGAAAAAATAAAAGGGAGGCCAGATTATGGGAGGCAATGGTCAGAAGCAAAATAAACATTTTTGAAGGGATTAAAAAAGAAGAAGGATAAACAGAAGAAAATAGTATGGAGGGAAATACATGGTTAGTAATCACAACTGTGAACATGAATGGGAGGAGCTCACCCATAAAAAAGAAGCAGATAGGAGAATGGATTCGAAACCAGAATTCAACAATATGTTGTTTACAACAGAAACACTTGAAACTGAAAGATGCATAGAGTTAAAATATAGGGCTGGATCAGAATCTACTATGCTTCAGTTGATGTAAAAAAGGCAGGGGTAGCAATCGAGATTTCAGACAAAGTAAAAACAAAAAAAAATAGTCCATAATTAAAAGACATAATCAGGGAAAAAACATTTTAATAAAAGGTACCAAAGATAATGAAGTAATATATATTTTAAAAATTACACCAAGTTTCTATGATAAAGGCTTCATTTCTCAAATATATAGAGAATGGAGCCAAAATTATAAAAATAAGAACCACTCCCTAATTGATTAATGTTTAAAGGATATGAACAGGCAGTTTTCAGAAGAAATAAAAGAGATTTATTTTCATATGAAAAAATGTACTAAATCACTATTGATTAGAGATATTCAAATTAAAACAACTCTGAGGTAACACCTAAAACCTATCAGAAATGACATATGCTGGAGGGGATGAGGAAAAATAAGTACACTAATAAATTGTTGGTGGAGTAGTAAACTGGTCCAACCATTTTGGAGAACAATTTGAAATTATCCCTAAAGGGCTATAAGTCTGTATATACCCTTTGACCCCACAATACTACCAGTAGGTCTCTGCCCCAAAGAAATCAAAGCAAAAGGAAAAGGACCTATATGTACAAAAAGAAATATTTGTAACAGCTCTTCTTATGGTGTCAAAGAACTGGAAATTGAGTGGATGCTTATTGTTTGGGGAATGGCTGAACAAGTCATGGCATAAGATTTTGATGTATTACCTTTGTGAATTAGAAAATAATGAGGGGTGTTATTTCAGAGAAAAAAATATGTCAAGATCTATATGAACTGATGAAAAGTGAAGTTAGAATAACCAGGAGATCATTGTCCCCAGTAACAATATATTGTAATGATGATCAACTGTGAAACACTTCACCACTCTGATCAATACAAAGGTCCAAAACAATTTCAAAGGAATCATGATGAAAAATGTCGACCTCCAGACAGAGAACTGATGAACTCTGAGTAGAAATTGAAATATAATTTTCTCATTTTTTTTTTTGTGATATGGATAATATGGAAATATTTTTGCATGATTTCACATACATAATTAATATCATTTTTCTTACTTTCTCAATGAGTGGGGGATGATTGAAGGAAGAGAATTTGGAACTCAAATTTTCAAAAGAAAATAATATTAAAATTAGTAAATAATATTTTTTTTAGAAATTAAAACATCCTTATTTAAGAACCCTTTTAGTAGTAGTTTGAGCAAATGAGAAAATGAAATGTGTCTTTAAAAATAATATTTTGTCTTTGTACTCTGTAAGTTCTACTTATATTAATTTACTATGAACTGCCATTAAAAATTACTATTGAGACTTGGTATAATAATAGGGTCTACCTAGTACAAAGAGTAATATTGATATTTCACAAGGTAACCCCCACTTATCTGAATGGGAAACAGAAAGCGCTAGTAAACACACACACTAATCTCCATTTGTTATTGTTGTTGTTGAGTTGTTTTCAGTTGTGTCTGCCTCCTTCTGACCCCATCTAGGGTTTTCTTGGCAAAGCTATTAGAGTGGTTTGCCATTTGCTTCTCCAGCTCATTTTACAGATGAGGAAACTGAAGCAAAAGGGATTAAATGATTTGCCTATCATCACAGTGCTTATATTAGTCTGAGGTCAGATCTGAACTCAGGAAGATAAGTCTTCTTGATTTCAGGCCCAGAACTCTACTCATTGATTCATCTGGCTACCCCAAGCTGCATTTCTATCCTACCCTTCATATTGCATGTTCATGAAAGTACCACCGTAGGATATATTTTCTATTCAAGTTACATAGTGGAAACTGCCACAATAGCTCCTTTTTGGTCATTTGCCCAACTTATTAAGAAGAGTATTAATTAGAGATCTTTAAACAAAGCATACAATTAAACAAGGCTCAAAATTGTACTAGTCTTGAGTTCAAATCACACCTATTTTTAGTTGATATAACATTGAAATTAGACCTTCCAATGTATAAGAACTTCACAATTCTGTTGCAAGTCTAGAGGATACCATTAGGGTATCAGGTAGCTTCAAGGGCATAGATTTACTTGAGGTCAGTCAGTCTTGACAAAGAAAGAATTAAGATTTTTTTTTCTTGCTTCTAATCCTTAGCCATGTGAAAATTAGTAATATACATAAGCCTTTTAAATTCATATTGAAAAGTTAACTTGGGACTCAAAATGCTATAGAGGGAGTCCTATAGCCAGTGAATATTACTTTGGAGAAAAGCTATAAGATGATTTGGAGGACAGAATGACAAATAGGGTGATTCAAAGAGAGAAAGAGAGAGTTAGAAAAGTAATATAGTAGAAAGAGAACTCAAATGGGAATTAGGAGATCTAGTTTCACCTGCCACTCACTAGCTAGGTGATCCTGGGCAAATCATTTCACTTCACAGTTGTCTCAAACTCAACAATTCCTTAATGTAATTCACTTTATTTATGCACAAAACCTTTTCCTCTAACTGAACTTTTGATTTTAGTTAAAGACTGTCTTTCTCTTCTCAAATGCTTTACTCTTCTATCTGAAGTCCTCATACAATGTTGCTGTAGGACTGTGTACAGAAATCTAGATAACAGTTACGGAAGATGGGTAATAAGCTGAGACCAGTATTGAATAGGAAGAAAAGATTGGACTGAATTACATGGAAGAGACAGACCAGGTCATATTGATCTTGGTTTCTTCTGTTACAACTAGTACACAGCAGGCCTATAATAAATGTCTGCTGAATGTGGAATAATAATATTACTAAAATACTAATTTATAGATGGTCACTAATAACCCATAACAAAAATAAACTTGTCAGTTATATTGACAATGTGTTTCTACTATAAAGACAAAGATATTTTTAATTTATTGTCCTTATTTGTTGTCCCCAAATCATTTGAGCATTAATTGCCAAAGAACTTTGTTTTTACCTCTTAGATTATATACAGATCTTTGTTAAACCTGTTTTCAAACTGAGAAATTGTTTCATGCATTCTTTTTTTGGGGGAGGGAGGGGAACATGGGAAGTAAAAGAAGGACAGGGTGAGTGATGTGCTGTTGTGTTTTTTTACATGTAGGAAATTCTTGGTAAGTTCACCTCCCTCTTCTAATGCAGGCTGGAATTTTTTCTAGAAGTTACAGTCATAAAAGAAATGCCTGGGGGAGTCAACATGTTAGGTTATTTGCCCAGGGTCATAA
Source organism: Vombatus ursinus (assembly GCF_900497805.2). NCBI lineage: Eukaryota > Metazoa > Chordata > Mammalia > Diprotodontia > Vombatidae > Vombatus > Vombatus ursinus. The sequence continues at coordinate 5,662,571 of NW_020954608.1, read as the reverse complement.
AACCAGAGGCAAAACTTGAACTCAAGCAATCCTGACAAGGGTAGCTCTTTATCCATTATGGTGTGCTATCTCTCATATTTATACATCAGAAAATCCATCCTGTCTGTTTAATGTTCATGTAGATATAATCTCTAAGTAACTACAAAATGGGCAAAATAAAAATGTTTGTTTTCTTCTTCTTGGAGGTAGCTAGGTAGCATTGTGCAGAGAGCATTGGATTGGAATCCGGAAGAGCTGAGTTTGAATCCTACCTCAGATACTTACAGCCATGTGACTCATGGCAAGTGACTTAATCTCTTTCATTATCATTTTCCTAATCTGTAAAATGGGGATAATAATAGCACCTTCGTCACATGGTTGTTGAGAGGATCAAATGGCATTATGTGTATTTTGCAAGCCTTAAAGTATTCTATGAATCCTAGCTATGATTATTATTACAATCTTTATAATGGCAGAATAGCCACAACTTCAGGTCTTCCTACAAGATTCAGTGGAATTTGTAGACTCAGTGAATGCTTTCCTGTGTAAAGAAATATGAAACTTCTTCATCCACCATTAGTAAGATATGAACTTGAAATTGTTTTCCCAGCAGTGGTGATGGATTTCTGGTAGTTAACATCATGCATTACAGTTTCTTACCTAGTACTCCTTGTGACCAAGGTGACTCATTTGTTAGGCAGCTGGCTATGGTCAGGGGGCAGCCTGTGAGCATGGAATAGTGTATGGCTAAGCAGATTGCATGGGGACAGAATTCATGACCTCAGTCTCATTAACTCTCCACTCTAACCAGCTAAGTTAACCAGCTGTAGACTGACTAACACATTGATGCAGCCATCATGCTTTGTGGGCAGGCTGCTTGGCCTAGTGACAGGCTCTTTAAGCCTCAAGGGCCCCTTCTTCCTTCTCATTTCCTTGACTCATCAGCCCTCATTCCTCCTTCAGTGTTCAGTTTGAATGGGGCACATGCTCTGTTTGTGCCTTATAAACAATGAGAAACCCTACGCCCAAACTGGAAGTAGTACAAGTTATATTCATGTTTTTATTTAGGAGTTCTTGAATATAACTTGTATAAACTAATGAATACTGAAATTCTCCATTTGAGTAGTTAGTTGGGTAAATCATTATGAAAATACTTTCTCCCTCTTTTCCTTACTTTTCATTAAAAGTGGTGTTTTGGTTTTTTTTTGACTGAATTTTCCAAATAATGAATTCAATTTATTATATATAAGCCAATAGAAAACACCTCTGCAAAGCTCAACTTCATTACTATAAGCATCATCAGCATGACATAAAATTATGATCTGGATTATATTTATTCTTAATATTTCCTCTCTTCTTCCCCAGAAAGAACTTTTTCATGTTTAGAGAAAAAATATCCTGCTATTATTACACTACTTTAAAAGAAACCATCCTGTTGTGTCATTTAACAAACATTCTCTTGATCCACTGTGTACTTCATAGTATTAACAAAAATGATGTGGCCTATGCCTTTGTAACAGGAAAAAAAAAGATTAGATAGGCCTATCCAATAAATTATACAGTTAAGTACATTTTTTGTACTCTTGCCAGCATAATGAGACAAATGAAGGGAGTGGTGAAAAGACAATGTAGCCCAGAGAAAAGAGTGTTAGATTGTGAGTCAGGAAGATCTGAGTTAAAATGGCTCTCCTGTTACTTATTAATTATTTGACTTTGTGGGTAAGTCATTTATCTTCTCTGAGTTTCAATTTCCTCATCTGTAGAATGGACATAATACTACCTATATTATTTAATCACTACTCTGCAGCTGCCAAAGAACATGCCCTGCAGGGCTTACATCTTTCTTCTGTTGAACTTCTGTCCTGGGGAATCCACTTGCTGACTGTGTCACACCAATTCACATGCTTCCTAGAAGTCCTCACTCCCTAGCCATCTTCTTGTCAACTCTTCCCAGTTCTGGAACAATGGTGAAATCAATTATGCCATTCCTCATGGTAGAGTTATGTCAGTTTATTCACATATGACCATACTTGCTATGCTTGGGATTTTTAGGTCAAAAGTGCCTGTCCTTGGTAACAACTTCCCTATGTAGGTTCTCTCCCATTATTAGACTATAAGCTCCTTGAAAGCAGGCATTCTCTTTGCTTTTATACAAGCACTTAGCACAGCAACTAATATGTAGTAAATGTTTTAAAATGTATTTTATTAATCTTCCATCACATAATGATTGTGAGGCTGAAATTAAATGTCATGATTTATTTATTATTAATTTAATAGAAATAGTTTTTAACATTGACATCTTTGCTCAGCTAGCTAATACCTTGAACTCTTGCTTTGAGGGGAAAAGGACGGACAGAAGGAAGGAGGATGAGAATTAGTTGGCTTCATGATTCAAGAAGTAAATATTTGAGGTACAAGGAAATTCCCAGAATATTTTTAAATTCTGTTTTTAAGGTATTTTTTGTTTGTTTTTTGAGTGAACCATTGCCCAGGATAAAAGTTTAATCTTTTCCAAAGACTTTCTTAAGCTTTTAGGCCTCGTGCTGATCAAATTAAACTTGTGTTCTCATTATTAAAACGACCAGTAGCACTTTCAGAGACACACACACACACACATACACAGAGAGAGAAGGAGACAGAGAGAAGAATATGGGCCTCATGTTCTTCCATCCTCCCTCTACATTCTCATCATTGTCTGGCTAGTCAAACTGAGATTTAAAACAATTGTTTAAAGAAATGAGAGGTTGTAGGCTTATCTCTTCAATTTTAAGAATTAGCAACTTGAACTAAACAAAAGAGGCCCCTTTGTGTTCCCCCCTCCTTTCCTTCTCCTCCTCTCATGTCTCAGGTCCTAAAATATTGCCTGGAGTAATTCTAGGATGAGAGCACCAAGTTGGGTTTGAACATACCTTAGGAGATGTGCATGGTTTCTTACAGAAGTCATTTATGGTGCTAGTGTTATTTTGCTTGTTTTGTTTTACTTAAGCTTCTGGAGAAAGAAGAAAGGAAGGAAGGAGGGAGGGAAGGAAGAGTAAACTAAGGGACAAAGAAATATTATGGAGAGTTGTAAAATTATCATAGAACTACAGAAAGGGTGAGGGTGAGAGGATATAAATACCTATTATGTACAGGGCACTGTGTGAAATCTTTTGCAAGATTTATTTCATTTGATCCTCACAACAGTCCTAGGAGGTAAATGCTATTCTTATCTTCATTTTACAATTCTTACAGTTGAGGAAACTGAGGCAGAAATAAGTTAAGTGACTTGTGAGGGGTCACACAGTGTCTAAGGTTCAATTTGAATTCAGGTCTTACTAACCCAAGGGCCAATGCTCTATCCACTATACCACCAAGCTGTGTCAATTTTTTTAAATAAAGAGAATATAGATTGTAAAGTGTAGGCCAATTAGTTTATTTCCCTTTCTGGCAAAATTCTACAATGTATTTTTAGTGAACATCAGAAAGAGGAAAACACACATCAGCATAGCTAGATCAAGATGAGGATTTGCAACAATAATTTTATTTCTTATTTTCACAGTGTTACTGACCTGGTATGTTTAGATATTATGTGCCCAAATTTTAATAAAATGTTACACAGTCTCTCTTCTGGAAAACAAGATGAGATGTATCCTTGACCAAAGTGCAATTAGAAAGACTAAGAACTAGTTGAATGTCTTGACCCAATCAGTGTTTATTAATGGTTGAATGTTATTTTGTAAGGACATCTCAAGTGGAGCTATAGGCAACTAAGTAACATAATAGATAGAACACTGGACCTAGGGCTAGGAAGATCTGAGCTCAGATTCAGCCTCTGACACTTAACTGCCTATACAACTCTGGACAAGTCACTTAATCTCTATTTGCCTCTGTTTCCCTATCTGTAAAGTGGGAATTACAATAACACATAAACTTCCAGGGATGTTGTGAAAGTGAAATGATATTTAAGTACTTCACAAATGTTAATGTGTTATACAATTGATCATTAGCTAAAATGCTGGCTAGCTAGATTTAGTACCCAGAGATTTACACTTTAACTTATTCTATTTAATATCTTTATCAATGATTTGAATGAAGGCATGGAAGGAATGTTTATCATATTTATAAATCCTGTAAGTCTAGAAGAAATAGTTAATAAGATTCAAAATGTTCTTTAAAAGCTAGAATAGTGAGCTAAATCAAATAATATGATACTTGGTAGGAAAAAAAATGTAAAGTTTTACATTTTGACTGAAACATTCACCTGCAAGTGTACAAGATGAGGGAGGCATGATTAGGCACTCAATTGCCTAAAAACAGTCCAAGGATTTTAGTGAGCTGCAATCTAAACATAAGTCAGAAGTGTAAAATTCAAATAAGCAAGCTAATAAAATCTTAGGTTTCATAACAGAGATGGAGAGCCCAGGACTAAACAGGAGATAGAGCCACTGCCATGGTAAGATTACATGGGGCAGACTGTATTCACTTCTGTCTACAACAGTTTTGGATGTACATTGATAATCTAGGTAGATTCAAGAGGAGGACAACCAGGATGGTGTAGATTTAGAATCTTGAGTCCATTGTAAATGAGGATTGTTTGAAGAAATTGGAAACATTCATTTGGGAAAAGAGAAGACTTTGTACAAACATGATTACTGTCTCTAAGTTTTTGAAGGGCTGTAATATGGCAGAAGGATGTTTGTTTTGTTTTGTTTTCTCCTTATCCTCTGAGGAAATAATAGGAGAAATGCTTGGAAGTTGAAAAGAATCAAATTTAGGTTTAATGTAATTCATAGCAATTATAGTTAAACCAAAATGGAATGGGCTGCCTTTGTAGATAACAGATTTGCCCTCATCTGAGACTGTCAGGCAAAAATCTGAATTATCACTTGTCTGGTATGTTGTGGGGGGTATTCTTTTGCAGCTACAAACTAAATTAGAGGGAGACTGGTGTCTATCCTCTCATTCCGCAAATTATCTAATGAAATACTTCAGTGGAACTTGGGTCATATCAATATGAGTGTTTCCTCCATTGGTGCAGCTAAAAATCTATACATGCCTCACTGCTTTGTGACTCTTGTCCATGACCTCCTTTAGAACACCCACAGAGATCCTACTACAGGTATTAGGGGCTTTCTTCTACTTCATAAGTCATGATAGGTCACAGTTAATACATTAAAGTTTGTAGAGTTTTACAAGTAATAGTAGGTTTAAAGATAATAAAATCTGATGGTCCACCACAACCCAATTTACAGATGTATAAACTAAGACCCAAAGAGGCTACAAGTTAATACAGTGACATTTGTGTTAATAAAGCCAACACAATCATTTTGCTTAGAAGCGATTATACTTCTGTTCCAAGGACAAAGATTTATGAAGCAACTTAGGATCCTTACAGAAGAAAGGTACAATTCAGTGAATATGCAATTATTACAGTTAGGGTTCCTAATTGGATACTTAAAGTAGTTAGTGTATTTGCATGCCTAATTAAGTATAATTTATTTTAAAGTACTCTAATATCAAATTACTGTGGGATGCATTTGATGCTTAAATTATTCTTTTTAGAACTTTTTATTTCTTTTCATTTCTTTTGCATTACAAAGTAAATTTAGATGTTATAGAATTAAAGTAAAATCATTGAGTAAAGAGCACAAAACAGGATGAAATTAAGTATAAAATGAAAAAAACTAAATTAAAACAGAACATCATTAAACACCAATTAAACAATCTAAGGAAAACACATTATCCAGGAAAGGCTCATTTTTTGATGTAGTATTGTTCAGATAGCAAATACAAATGATAGTATAATGCAGCAGACAAATAGAGTGATGGTCTTGGATTCAGGAAAACATAAGTTAAAGTTCTATAATTAGCATTATGAGCTGTGTGACCATGGGCAAGTCATTTAACCTCTCTGAGCCTCAGTTTCCTTCTCTTTAAAATGGAGATAACAACTTCAGAGTACCTATCTCAGTACCTATTTGATCTTAAAATGAGAATATATGTGCATGCATGTAATGCTTTGCAGACCCTAATTGTATAAATTTCAGCTACTGTTATTGTGAAAATGTAATTCCATCCCCAACAGCGGGGTGGCCTTGAACAAAAGCAATTTGCCTCATTTTCTTTGAGTATAGAATGAGAAGTTGGAATAAATGATCTCTACAACTGGGTGCTTATATTCAGATAAATATCAGGACCTTTGCTTTTATCATTTGAATGATATAGCTTAGAAATAAAATATGAATTTATCTTTACATGAACTTAATATGTGTAGAACCTACACTTGCCTGGTGTATCCATTGCCAAATATATTTTTTCTCCTCTCCAGAATTAGGGGAAACAATGTGCTTTTTCCCAGTGTAGACAAAATCACATTTGGGATGGAAGATTTGAAAATTTTGAAAGATTTAAGTCAGATTGAATATTATCATGAATAACCAGGAACATTTCTAGTAACCAAATCTTTGACTTCCTGTAGAAAAATCCTAAATGGAGGGTCCTTTTCTTTGTAAGTAGCAGTTCAATGTCTGGATCTACTATAGGATTTGGGTCATACAATAAAATTAGACTGAATTTGGCTCGTTTTTCTGCTCACCATACCTGCAAAACTTCATTAACATGATGACTACGTAAAGAATAGGAGATAACTGTAACATGGAGAAAGAGAAATTTTTCACCTAATTAAAGACATCATGGAGGCTATTTTTAACTCCTTTGAAAGTATTCCAGTATAATAAGCAAAATTATTTATAACAGACTGAATGGAAGAGGGAAAGGTCTTAAAGATGAAACTATAAAGACATATTCATAGCAATAGCATTTCTCAGAAAGGAAGGAGTGTAGACATAGAACAGCTGTAATTTCTTACTTATGGTCTGAACACCCTGAATAACGTGTATAAGTCATTCATTCTCTTATGCATTTGTTCCCTAATATATAAACTGAAAAGTCTTGAGATGGCACATATATGTGACAATGCATTTCTGTCCAAGAATAACAGCTACTAAAACAGCTAGATGATATTTCCAGTAAATGAGTCTAACTGGGCTCCTGAAAGCATCAAACACTTATTTGGTGCTTAGAAAGAAAACAATAGTAATAAATAGACCAATCCATGGCTTGAAATGTGCCTACTTTCCTTCTAAGTGGCAAGAAGCCAAGGCACTTGATCACTTTAATTATGGGGGAAAAGGAGCACTTGGAAATGGATTTTATGCTGTCCTTACTTACAGACCAGATCATTACAGCACTGGGGCTTTTTGTGAGTTTTAAGCTATGGTAAGCACTTTGGTGAGCTTCAATAATTCTGTCACGTCACAAGGGTGATATCCTCAAGTTTGGCTTTATGGCTGTCTGAAGTCCAAGTGAGAAAGTAATGAATAAGGTGGCCTTAAAATGACTGTTTAGAATGTTAAGGACTAAACTTCTTTAACGGTGTTCAGAACAGACCCACTTCCAGGCTTTGATCACCAAAAAGTTAGACATGTAGATATAACATGAAATGGAATAACTGACAAGGATGATTTGTAATATGTAGGACCTTCTACAATGCTGGGTACCATGTTCTCTGGCTCAATTGATCAGGAGGAAAACCCTTATAATTCTTGTTATACAATTAGAACTTATTATTATACTGTTATTTCATGGAGCCATACCTAGGATTCAAAATTGAGTCAAATTAGTAATACTATATTTTATAGAGAATACATTTAGGGAAAACATTAACAATTTTTTCCACCACGTAAGGAATATATGACAGTTTCTCAATGACATCATCTATGACAATATTAAATTTTAGTTTTAGTCATAAGTTATAATAAAGTATAAGTAAACTATCAAAAGTAATACATTTTGGATTAATAAACAATGTATTAACAAGACATTTCATGCAGAGGTGGATTTTCCTGACAGTCATTTCTCCCCTTTCCCCCCTCCCCATTTTAAACATTTCTATCCCACCCCACCAATTACTTTATGTTTACTTTGTATATATTTTAAATTTATTTATCTATGTGTATGTTGTGTCTCCCCGATAGAATTTAGGCTACTTAACGGAAGAGACTATTTTGGTTCCCCCAAATAATAGAAACTTAATAAAAACCTGTTGAATTGAATCATGCTGGATTGATTGAGTTTGTTATGATTTCCCCTGGATGGTCAGACATAAAATTAAGTAGTGAAAATTATAGGGAGTGAGATATTAGATCAATTTAAGGAAGAGAGGGAGAAAAACAAACTTCTTAACAATTATTCTTGTCCAAAGTAGAAGGAGCTGTGGGATGGTTCAGGGGATAGTGAGTTTCATTTCAGTAGAGCTCCTTAAGTGGTGATTAGTTATGGGGAATGCTGTAGATAAGATTTATGATTTTGGCAGGGGTTGAACTCTATGTCCTCTGAGGTTCCTTTCAACTTTAACTCTATAATTCTATCATTTCAGCTTTTCACTTCAGCCAAAATGGTAAAATAGATTGTCCATATTCACAGAGTCTTAGAGTCAAAGTAGAAACTCATTTAGCAGAGACCATGTTTTGCTTTTCCATACTATCTCCATATATCTGTGGCTAAGCAAGTGCTCACCACATGGAAGAGGCCTCAATGGCCATGTAGTCCGACTCATATCTGAAACAGAATTCCCTCCAGATTGTCATATTTATTTATTCAACCCTAACCTTTCTCTTGACCTCTAGTCTGATATCATAAATTACCTATTGGAGATATTGAGCTAGATGTCATATATACATCTCAAACTCAACAGGCATAAAACAAAACATTTTCTTTTTCTTTCAACCCCTCCCCTCTTTCAAGTTTCCCTATTATTGTTGCAGGCACCCCCACCTTTTCCAAAACCCAAACTTGCAATTTTAGTATCATCCTCTATTGCTTAATTGTACTCATCACAAATATCCAGTCCATTGCCAGATTTCGTTTTGTGCTTTTACATTTCTCATTTATATTCCTTTCTCTCTACTCACACTGCTGCTACTGTGATACAGGTTCTGAATATTTCATACCTGAACTATTGCAATAGCCTTCTGGTTGATCTCCTTGACACAAATCTCTCTCTATTCCACCTTATTCTCCACTCAGCTTTCAAACTAATCTTCCTGAAGTGCTCATCTGACTAGGTCACCCCATTCTCTGTAAACTAAAATGGATTCTGGTTACCTCCAGAATAAAATGTAAAATCCTCTGTCTGGCTTTCTTTACAAGTCTTTTCCCTGCCTCTTTCCATCAATTTCCCCCACTTGCTAGTGCCCTCCCTCTGACATTACCCCCCTTTTAGCCTGTATATATCTTTTATGTACATAACTGTTTACATATTATCTTACACATTAGACTGTGAGCTCCTTGAAGGTATAGCTATTTTTTTTTACTTTCTTTTAAGCAGCTGGTGGTGCAATGGTTAGAGTATTGGGCCCAGAAGCAGGAAGACTTTCTAGTCTTATGACCCTGTTCAAGTCATTTAATGTCTGTTTGCCTCAGTTTCCTTAACTATAAAATAGGGATAATAATAGCATTTACTTTTCACACTTGTTTTGAGGAACAAATGTGATAATATTTGTAAAATGCTATACACAGTGTCTAGCAAATAGGAGGTGCCATATTAATGCTTATTCCTCTCCCCTTTCCTTCCTTTGCCTTTTTATTCTTAGCATTTGGCATAGTGCTTGGCACACAGTAAGGGCTTGATAAATGCTTGTTGATTTGGATTGTCTATAACCTTGCCATCAAGTGGTCACTCACCCTTGCTTGAACATTTAGAAAAAGAGAATTGTTGAGTAAATCCATTCTGTTTTTTGAATCAAACTTGAATTGCTTTCTTGTGACATCTACTTATTGCTCTTACTTCTTTCTTCTGAGGAAAAAAAAAGAAACATCTTATCCATGATTGGCCTTCAAATACTTGAAGACAGCTATCATGCCATGACAAAGGCTTCTCTTCTAAAAGGAAAAACATTCTTTGTTCCTTCAATCAATTTTCATGAGACGTGAACTTGAGGCTATGTATTAATAGGGTTGCTATGCACAGGACACTCTCCAGTTTATCAATTTTTTTTTTGCCAAAATATGGCAACCAGAACTAAATACAATACTTGAAATATGGTACAGTGAGATTATCACCTCCCCAGTCTTTACATGATATAACTAAAGAGCAAATTAGCTCTCTAAGGTGCCACATCATATTTGAATCACTTTGACCTTGTAGTCCACAAAAGAACCCTAGTTGTGTATGTGCCTCTGTGTTTTGACAAATCTTGCCTCCATCACCTTGTACATATGAAGTTCATTTATTTGAACTCTGGTCTAACATGTAAAATTTATCCATATTTTTATTTTACTTAATCAGACCTATGTCAAGATCTTTTGTAACCTAAGAATTCTTTGTGTTGGCCCCCTTTTCAAGTTTTGTCATATTTCCAAATTTGATAAGAAAGTACAATTGTTAAGTTTAACACAACTAGTTCATTATAACATTAACATAAAACAATAAATATAGAGCTTAAGCTGGGATTAAGCTCTGATTCTGAAACACAGATCTGGAAATATTTTTTAATCTAACTTATGCCAGTAACTTTTGTTGTTGTTGTTATTGGTTAGTCATTTTATTAATGTCTGATTCTTTGTGACTTCATTTGACATTTTCTTGGCAGAGATGTTAGAGTGGTTTTCCATTTCCTTCTCCAGCTCATTTTATAGATGAGAAAACAGAGGCCAACTAGGTTAAGTGACTTGCCCAGGGTCACAAGTTAGTAAGTGTCTGAGGTCAAAATTGACTCAGATGAGTCTTCCTAATTCCAAGGACATTGTTCTATCCATTATGCCACCTTACTGCTCCACTATTTGTTCACCTTTCTCTTTCCCTTGTTAACAGTATAATAACATGAATCTTCTGAAATAAAAGCTTTCACTAATTGCATGACAATAGTAATTCCCTGAGTAGTAATACAGTGTTGTAAAATACTTCATAACCTTCCAAAGACAGTGGATTTCCAAACAAGCAGTTGTTTATTCACTGTGAATCTCTGGTGCCACTTTTAAAAATTCACTCATGTAGGAAAATAGGAAGGAAACAGGAAAGAGTCAATGGGAACCTGAATACTTCTGGTGATTTCAAATGAAATTGAGGCCTTGTTATGAGAGATATAAAATTCATGTAATTTATACAAAACAACATACACATATGGAGAAGGAGAATGAAAAGAAATTATGGGGAAAAGGGGTATTGTTTTAGTTTCTTTCTTTAGTTTCTTACCATAATCTGTTTGAACTGTTTGTACACTTTGAAAAATATAATAATTATTTAACTTGTAATAAGAGAATGGGTAAAAAAAAATTTCCCTCCCCTTTGATTCTATATGAGACATGGATCATTAAATTGGATGAACCTTGCTCATTTCCAAAAAGTTAAATTTTTTACATGATCTAGAGAATAACCTAGATAGCCATTATTTCTTAGGAGAGTTTGTTGATTGTTGCCATGGCACCTGCACTGTACAAAAATAGTTTGTACATAATCACATTTACTATTTTTTGCTTTTCATTTAATTTATTAAAACTCCTTTTTAAAACTCTCTACTCATGATTTACAGTGTTTTTAATTAATATGGCAGGTGGAATGGGGGGTAGCAATTATAATTTCAGATAAAGAGCAAAAAAAAGATGTAATTAAAAGACTTACACAGTGAAACTACATTATGCTAACAGTTACCATAGACAAAGAAGTAATTAATATTAAGCATATATGCAACAAATGGTATGTTATCCAAATTCTTAAGAGAAAAGATAAATACATTAGAGGAAGAAATAGCCAAACTGTACTAGTTGGGACTTCAACTTTCCCTTATCAGAATTAAATACATTTAACCAAAAAAATTGAGAAGAAAGAAGTTAAGGAGGTGAATAGACTGTGAGAAAATTTAAATGTGATAGACCCTTGGAGAAAACTGAATGGGAATAGAAAGGACTATACTTTTTTCAACTCTAAAAGACACCTTCACAAAAATTGACCATGTATTAGGGCATAAAAAATACAACCAAATGAAAAAAAACAGAAATATTAAATGCATCCTTGTCAAATGATAATGCAATAAATTTACCTTCAATAAAATGCCATGGAAACAGATTAAAATTTATTAGAAAGCAATCTAATCCTAAAGAATGAGTGTCAAAGACCAAATAATAGAGATAATCAATAATTTCATTAAAGAGAATGGCAACAATGAGACAACATACCAGCATTTGTGGGATGTAGTAATAAGAGAAAAATTTATGTCTGTAAACACTTACAATAATAAAATAGAGACAGAGCAGACCAATGAATTAGGCATGCAACTAAAAAAGTAGAAAAAGAAAGAAAATAAAATCCCCAATTAAGCACCAAATTTTAAAGCTAAAAATCAAAGGAGAGATTAATAAAATTAAATGAAAATGATTGAATTGTCATGTAGTAATGTAGTATTTGACAAATCCAAATTTCTAAGATTTGGGGAGAAGAAATTACTATTTGACAAAACTACTGGGAAAACTGGAAAGCAGTTTGGCGTAAACTGATACCTAATTTCATAGACCAACATCTTATACTTTATACTGAAATAAGGTCAAAATGAGTACATTATTTAGACATTAAGAGTGATATAAGGGGTAGCTAGGTGGCACAGTGGATAGAGTACCAGCCCTGGATTCAGGAGGACCTGAGTTCAATTCTAGCCTCAGACACATAACACTTAATTAGCTGTGTGACTCTGGGCAAGTCACTTATCCCCATTGCCTAGCAAAAAACAAACAAACAAAAAAAGAGTGATATAAGCAAATTAGTGGAGCATGGAATATTTTACCTGTTAGATATGTGAATAAGGGAGAAATTTACAAAGAAACAAGAGATAGAGAGTATTATGGGACATAAAATAGATAATTTTGATTACATCAAATTAAAAAGTTTTTCACAAACAAAACCAATGCAGCCAAGATTAGAAGGGAAACAAGGAACAGGGAATAATTTTACAGCAAGTTTCTTTGATAAAGGTTTAATTTCTTAAATATAGAGAGAACTGAGTCAAATTTATAAGAATACAAGTCATTTCCCAATTGACAAAAAGTCAAAGGATATGAACAAGCAGTTTTCAGAAGGAATTGAAGCTATCTATAGTTACATAAACATACTCTAAATCACTATTGATTAGAGAAATACAAATGAAAGCAACTCTAAGGTGCCACCTCATGCTTATCATTTTGAAACTCAAAATTTAAAAAAAAGAATATTATAGTATTTTGAAATCAAGAAAAAAAGACAAAAATATAATGTATTAAAAAACTATAGAAAGCATAGGAATAAATTGAGTTTTCCTTAAAATGATAAGTAATATCTATCTAAACTATCAGCAAGCACTATCTGTAATGGGGAAAACATCAATGATTTCTCAAAAAGATCAGGGATGAAATAAAGATGCCCATTATGTATTACCAACAAAACCAAGCAGGAAGGGATAGAAAGATAAATTCACAAAGGAAAGTGGTCTAGCAGTAAGATATCTCAAACTATCTTACAAAGTAGTAATCATCAAAATACTCTATTACTCGCTAAGAAATAAAATGGTGGATAAGCAATATACAATACATTGTCGTAAAGGACCATAGTAATATAGTGTTTGATAAACAAAAAGATCCACACTTTTGGGACAAGAACTAACTATTTGACAAAAATTGCTGGGAAAACTAGAAAGCAGTTTGGCAAAAACTAGGTATAGTCCAATATCTCACACTATGTTCTATGATAAGGTCAAAGTGGGTACATGATTCAGATGTAAAGGGTGATATCATAAGCAGATTAGGTAAGCACACAATATGAAAAATGTAGGAAATATAGCTTAATAACTTGAGGAGATGATAGGGCCTAGTTTTTTTTTTTTCATGGTCTGGGAGACTGGAAAATATTTGTAGAAAATAGGAAAAGAAGCAGTAAATAGGGAGCATAGGAAAATATTAGAGGCACAACAATTGTCAGATTAACCTCCAAGAGATGTTATAGTTGAATGGCATCCTTGCTTTGCATAGCACAGGAGCACAATAAGGCTTCATTGTGGCATTGTGATAACTTCCTGTTCTCAAAAGCAATGTTTTTGAAAGAAATTCTTTGAAAGATTTTACCAAGGTAAAAAGACTTCACATATGCTCCAGGGGATGGATTTTTTCCTACTGTCCAAGGACAAATCTACATTTATATGGAAAAAAAAAATCCTCAGGAAATTAGTTACTAAGTGATGATGACTTTTCAGCCACAAGGATCCATGATACCAGTAAGTATACAAAAGAGCCTATGCTTCTGAAAATTCCACTTTTTTAGCAACATTCTCTGGTTTTTAATCCCCGGGGTGGTGGAAAAAGGAAATTATTATATTAAGAATTAGTTTTTCAATGATCAACAAACAATAAAATGTTGTTTTTTGTTAAAGGAGCAATGATGCCTTATATGAAAAACTAAATTATATCAATATTAACATTGCCCTTATAAGAAAAACCAGAAGATATAATTGATTAAGCTGACTGGATGACTTGCTCATCAGAGAAGCAGAAAAAGTAAGAGAAGTTAGTTGCATTAGATCAACTCAATGGCAACCAAAAAACAATAACTCATGGTATAATAGATGGCTATACTTTGTAGTGTCCATGCTGACGATAAGCAAAAAAAAAAAATAAGCACCATACTTATAGCTGCAGGTTATGAGCATTCTATGTTCCAGTGGAAAGAAAAGTGAACATGGAATGCTGAACTGGAATCATGGGACCCTAGTTCAAGTCTAGCTCTCCCACTTACTACATTTATGACCTGGGTCCCTTAACTTCTGTGTTCCTCAATTTTCTCATTTAAAATGAGAAGATTGGGCTTTCTGACCTTTAAGTTTCCTTCTTATTCCAAATCTATGATTCTGTGATCTGTGGCAGAAGATGAAGTAGAGGAATTCTAGGAAGAACTGGACAGTATCCTCCAAAATAAGTCAATAGATAACCTTGATATTCAGTGGCTTTACTATAAAAGTGGGCACAAGGAAGATTTGGTATCAAGGAACGAAAGAGAATAAAAGGCTATATAGACTATTTGAAACTTTGAAATAATAACTAACAAATCAATCAGAACAGTAAAGTTTGTAAAATGCTTTGTCTATGTTACTTCATTTAATCTTCACAACAATCTTTTGAGATATTGTGGATAACATTATCAACATTTTAGAAATGGGAAAAATGAGGTACCAGATTGGGGATAAGTGGCTTGCCTGTGTCCATAAAGCCATTAAGTGTCAAAAGGAGTATTTGAAATGGGGTTTATCTGATTTTAAGAACAACACAATATCCATCATGAAATGTTTCCAGTAAAGTATGAACTATTTCTTCAAGATAAGATTGAGAAGGTTCTAAGATGTGGGAAATACCAGAGACTGCTAAAATCACTCTATAAAACAATGAAAAGAAGGTGAAGGAAAAAAAAAACAACTTATGAGATGAAGTCATAAAAAGTCACAGAAGATCCTCATCTCCCGCATATAATCCAGAAAAGATTAAAAATGTTCACTAAGTAATGATCAAGAAATCCAAGGAGATCCAAAATTAAATGCTTTCATCTAGCCCAAAACTACCTTTTCTCCCACCCAACCACCCCTGTATAAAAAATAGGAAGAAGCCTGTGGGCTTTCAGAGAAGTATCTTTCCAGAGAAGCCAGCATGAGTACAGGGAAATAGTCTGAAAACCTACCAGCAAATTTACTAGGAACACCTGGAGAGCACCCCAGCTTTGCATCACTGTGTTCTTAGGATGAAGGCAGAAGCCCGAAGATCTGTGATCAGAAATTTTTAGGAGAGGGCAGTTTGAAAGCTAGGATACCTCTGTTAGCTGTAAAATATTTGATTAATAGCTACCATAATGTATAACACAATATAAGTGTAAAGCAAATTTATACTGTGGTGCATCTAAAAAATATTTAGTCCTTGAAAAGACACCAGTGAAATAGAATGCTAATGGTAGGGCTGACCTTTTTAAAACAAAATGTTACCCAAAAGTTATTTAATGAGTAACTCAAGTAGCTTTGAGCTTGAAGCCAGAAATCTAGACTACTAGCTAGACATGATCAGTCTTATTACTGAGTACATCCTATAAAGGACCTAAATTATATCAAGGAATAATATGTTTCTTGGACACTGGTCTTGGACTAGAATATTGGTCATAGAATCACGGAATTATGAAACCTCAAAGCTGGATGAGACCCAAGGTCACACAACTATTTGTAAAGATGGCACTAGACCCTAATTCTCTTGACTCCCAATTCAATGTGCTTTCCATTATGGTTCTTTTAATGTGTTGTGATGTCAGGATATAATATTCTTCCATGAAGGGACATTGATGACTTTTAATAATTTATTTTCCTGATCAAGCACATTTCTTAGAACATAATGCCCTTCCCTAATGAGATACTGATCGAGGGACATAATATCCTTCTGTAATGGTATTCTGATGCTAGGACATAACATTCTTCCCTAATGGAAGACTAGCCTTATTGTACAATGTCCTTCTTTAATGAACAACTGATCTAATGACATGATGTTTTTTCCTTAATCATTTCTAAGATACTCAGTACCTCTTAGGAGCACAGAATCTATATCTACAGGATGCGAAGCAATCTGACCAAATTCAGTCTTTGGTGATTTTCCATGTAGGTTAAAAAAAAACAAATTTTAATTATATTTGGCTGCTTGCATTTGATTTTGTTACTTGGAAGCTCTGTGTGTATGTGTGTGTGTGTTACATAGAGAGGACATAAGACTGATAGAATGACCAAAGTTTGTTTGAATTCAGTTTAGTTCAATTCAACAAGTAGTACAAATGTTTTGAGCTGAAAGGTCGCATCCTGTAACTATGCTGTAGGAAGACTACTCACAAATTAGGGAGGCACTTTGCTAGGAGCTATGAATATAAAGACAAGAGGAAAATAGTCCTTGCTTTCAATGTGTTTGCATTCCACTAGATACATATAATAGCTGCACAAATAAGTAAAGCATCAGGAAATTCTTAAGATGAAAAAAAGCACTAACAACTGAGTAAGTGAGGAAAGGCCTCATGGAAGTGATGGCATTTGAGCTGAGAGGCTGAGATTCAGAAGAAATATATTCCAGACTTAAAGCAAAAAATTGAGTGTGGAGCAAGAAGAATTGCTGACAGTTCCAATTTGCTTCGAAAGCAATGTTTGTGAAAAAGAGGATTATGAAATCACAGTGGAAAGGTAAATAGCATCTATGATGGGAAAGGACTTAAATGCTAGGTTAAGGAATTTGCATTTTATTCAATCAATGGGAAGCCCCTGAAACTTTTTTAACTGAGTGGTGATATGCTCTGAACTGTGCGTTAGGAAGATTACTTTGGGGACCTTGTAGAGTATGGATTGGAGAGAGGAAAGACTGGAACCATAAATTCTAATTGGGAGTTGATTACAATAGGGTATCCCATCATGAAGCATTCCCATGACTGAGAATCAGGCCTGGTGCACAAATCTCTGCTGTTTTGACATTCATTCTGGTGTCCTATACCATCAGTCTTTTTGCCTGTGGTCCCTCTCTTTTCAGTCTAGGGTTGTGGTGTAATGCTTTGGCTGGCTAGGTACTAATCTTTTCCTATTCTTTCTAACTCTGGATATGATCAGTATATGAAATCTTATATTAACTGATATAACATGCAATAAGCAGAACCAGAAAACAACGTGTATAATGATCACAACAATAAAAACAGAAATAACAATAACATAATTAAATTCAAATGAAAAAGATCAATCCCAAAGAAGAGACATGAGAAAGTACCTCATATGTGAAATTCTGCATATAATGATAGACTTTTTTGATTTGTTAGTTTTGTAAAACTTTCTTTCTTTATAATTTCTTATAAGGTATTATCTTCTGAGAAGTGAGGGGAGATTAAATATATTGGGATATTTATGTGACGAAAAAGCAAAAATTAAGAATAAAAATGTTTAAAATACTAAGTGCATACATTTTAAAGGTTAGGTGTTTTTTTCCCTTTTTTTCCTAAATTGAATGTAAATGTAAAATAGTGACAAACTCTGAGACCAGGCATGTAAAAATTTGTAAAAAGCTAATCATAAGTTTTGTGTGTGTGTGTGTGTGTGTTGTTGTTGTTGTAAGGAAACTGAGTATCACTTCATATTACATGAGATTGAATAGTACTATGTTTGTGTTCTGCTTCCAAAATCCACTGGGCCTAAGGAGCCCTAGGGAACTCATGGGTATTTTACAGACAGTGCAATGAAAATTGTTAAGTACTACTTTTATTTCTTACAGGCTCTCAGAAAAGTATTGAAATTTATAGCAGAGGAGGCTTCTACCCAGAAGAAATCAGATTAATCTTGGCTTCAGGTAATAATATGAAAAGGCTTGACACAACAGACTCATTCCTCCTCCATTCTTGTACTTGGGGAATTCACAATCTTCTAACAGAGAGGGGAATAGAATAGAATGGAAATCAGTGACGTTGTCTGGTTCTAGCGGGTCAGAAAATATTTATGTTTTTCTCTTATAGATATAACTCAAGACCCAGAACCCCTACAATGCCTCAGGACTCTATGTTCACTTGGAATAGATCTAATCTTGGGAACTGACCCAAGATAATTCATTCTCCTTTTTTTTCTTGTGGATGCTAGGGGGAGCCTCATTCCCCACATCTGGACTTTACACCCTAACAAAAATCTAAAAATAGCTTAAGTTGAGCTTATGTCTTGATTTCCTCAAATGTGGGTAACAGGGTCCTCAGCTCTCATAAAAACAGTGAAGGAACCAATGGAGATTAATGTATAGTACAGCTTTGATTTCACACCAGAGAAAATGTAGAAGATATAAAGTTATTGTAACAGTTCAACAATAATAGGTACAACATTTCATGGGTTCCTTTTTAACCCCTAGAGACTCTCTGAAGACTTGGACTAATCTGAGCAGTAAATATACTTTTTGGAGCTACTATAGAGATGAATATCTTCCCAGCTGTATCAAGAGTGCACTGTCTGAATAATTCATTTTAATAGTGCATTAAGTAAGGTCACAGTCTCTTCCTACCTCTACCTGAATCATGGCTTCACTGTCCAAGAAATGGGTCATTCAGGAACTTTGCTTCTTTCCCCTTAAAATCCAGTTCTCATTCCTCTGCATTCAAACCTGGGAACACATGATTTTGATGTCATCCCAGAATTAACTCCCATGGCTAGAGTTGTGCAAGAAATCTATGTTCCTCAGGCAGCTACATGGCACAGTGAATAGAGCACCAGTTCTGGAGTCAGGAGGACCTGAGTTCAAATCCAGCCTCAGATACATGATACTTACTAGCTGTGTGACCCTGAGCAAGTCACTTACCCCTGACTGCCTCACCCCCCCCAAAAAAAAATCTGTGTTCTCTGACTAGAAAGCTAGATTACAGATCATATGGCAAAAGGATTCAAAATCCTTCACTATACAGGAGGTTGGGATTCAGTAACACTGTCCAGAAAAGACTCTTGGACCACATGGGCAAATTCATGTAAGTTTCTGCTATATGCCTATGCAAAGACTTTAACAATGCTTTTGCCTGTGCCATCTTTCCATCTGGGAAAGTACATTTTGTGATCTCTGAGCAGTATTCAAAAAACTGTGGGCAAGCATATGATATCTCTCCACTCCCACATCCTGTTTACCTCAAAACACAGATCAACTTTTCCACAATATGGTTTGTGTCTATATAAGGAAAATCTTTGCACCTCCCACCACCAAAAAAAAAAAAAAAGAAGTCCAAAAAGGTCAGGTTGGTCTGTCATTGTACTTCTGTAGTTGACACAGAGAGGTGGCTTTTCTGACAGTAATTAATTCTCTTGAGATCTAATCAGTCAATCATCTTGGAGGCAGTATCACTTGTTTAAAAGCAATTGGTATATCCATGTCCTCTAAATGAGACTTGTAGTGAGCATTTCTGTCCTCTATAAAGGGAGATACTTTCTGGAACCCATGAAAAACTCATGCCCTGAAAGTGGATTAAATTAATCATGGACTTCCCTGGTCAATCCTCTTTAAATAGAGAACATTTCATAGCTACCTAATTATATGTCCATTCTCTGCATAACAAATATTTTATTGTTATTTCCTTTACAGAGTATCATATTTATCAATCTATGGTCATTTCTTCCTTCCCCCCAGGAAAAAAAATATTTTTGCCTTTTATCTTTGATTTTAAGATCAACAGGACCTACTACAGGTAGAGAGAAGGAACAGAAATGGAAAAAAAAGCCCAAGATATTAGAGAAAGAAAATAAAATCCACCAACAGTCTATTATTTGTTCCTTGAGACTAACCCCACTTGCAATAATATTAGGTGTCAAACAATCTCCCTGCCATCAAACATTCTGTATTGAACACCAAGAAATAAGAAAGACCAAAGCTAAGACCTGGGATTGACTAATTCTATCAGCAGTCCCTCTAGCTACAAAAATTAAAAATTTTTGTAAAGCTCAATGGAAACTGAAACAAGCACATGTTAATTTTTTTCATAAACCCAACTAATAAAGAAAAAATACCCAACTAATTAATGGCAGCTCATTCAAGTTAGATAACACTTCAAATCTTCACAGTCTTGAGTGTGAAACCCAGTGGATTTTTCTACATTATGTTTGTCTTTCTCTCATGTTAGCTTTGAGCAGTTTCATAAAATTTACCACTAACCCATCCTTTACCCAGCAATGGATATTGAATTTCTAAAGACTTGCTATGTGACCTTTTAAGAGAAAACAAGATTTTTTTTTCTCTTATTCAGTTTACAAGCCAAACACTATCTACTTGTAGTGAATATTGCAGCCTCAATTGTTTTCATTCTCTCCATAGTTTGTATTCACAACAAAACTAATTAAATAAAATTCATTTTTATCTGTAAACTATTTTATTAAGTACCTGTTATATACAAGGCATTATGCTGGGGAATGGGGGCACAAAAATGTTAAAGTCATTGTCCTTGAGGAGCTTGAAATCTAATTGGACAGAATGTATGTACAAATAATCATAATATATGGTTGGGTGTGATAGAAAAAGCAGAGTATCAGGAAAAGTGCTATGAAAGCATTGAAAAGAGAGATGACTAGGCAAAGGGAAAGGAAATGAGTAACTAAAGATGAAATGGTAAATAATTTGGACTGTAATTGTAGGATACACATCAGGGAATAATTTTCATTCATTCAGTCAGCAAGCATTTGTCATGAGCCTCATATATGCTATGCATATACAATGACATAAACAAAAGTTCCCTTCTCTTAAGAAACTTAAATTTTCATTAGGAATGTGTGGAAGAAATGTACATAAGCTTGTAGTTACTACAAGACTATTTGGGGAGATGTGTTCTAGGACACTAATAATTGAGGTCATCAGGATAGACCCACATGGTAAAGGGGTAGAACTTGAGTTGAGTCTTGAAGGATAACAGGGATTCTAAGGGAAGGGAAGTTTTTCATAAGGAACAGTAAGTAGGTTCTTTTAGCCTACTCTATGATCTAATAGAGTAAGGGGATTAGTAATGGCCCTAAAAAGGTAGAACATAGAAGGACTTTAAATGACAAAAAGAGAAATTGAAAATTTATCTTAGAGGCTATAAATTAGCCATTGTAGCTTTATGAATAGAAAAATGGCATAGTCAGATCTATACTTTAGAAATAACACTTTGGCAAGAATATGGAATATTAGTAAGCCTAGAAACTGGAAAGAGTGATACTAATTAGGAGGTTCTCTCAGTAGTCCAATTGAGAGGTAACGAGAGCATGAACTAGGATGGTGTTCATTTAACTTCAGGGAAAGAAATATATGAAAGAGTTGTAAAGATAGAGTAAACAAAATTTTGTAATTAATTAGATTTGGGATGGGGTTGAGAAAGGGTAGACAAACTTGACTCCAATTTTTCAAACTTGGTGATTGGATAGATAGTGGTTCCTTTGATAGAAATAAGGAAATTAGAAATAGAGGATGCTTGGAAAGTTAAAAATGAGTTCTGTTTTGGACAGTATTCAGAAGTTAAGATGACTACTAAACATCTAGTGGTCCAATTAGGCAATTGATGATTCAGAACTAGAACTCAGTTCAAGACTAGAACTCAGGAGACAGACTAAGGCTGAATTTGTAGATCTGAGAGTAATTTGCACAGAGATGATAATTGAATATCTGAGAGTTGATATGTTCATCAAGAGAGCATAGAAAGAAAGAAGAGAGTCCCAGGGTATAACTATGGATAGGAGATGGAACAAGAATGATGATCCAACAAAGGAGACTGAGAAGAAGTGGCTAGCCATGCAGGGGATGAAGGAGAGAGCTGTATCAGGAAAATTCAAGGAGAATTATTTTTCAAGAGGAAAGGGTGGTCAATCACATTAAATAGTGTAGAAAGGTGAAGAAAGATAGGGGGAGACAATAAATTGTGTAAGCCAATCCCAAAATGATACATAATATGCTGACCCCCCACATTACTTATTAATCTTGTTGTCTGAAATATTGTTCTATCAACCACATTGCTTAGTGTAGTATCTGGTACTTTGCTCAATAAATATATATTGAATGAATGCATGAATGAATGAATGAATGAACTGTTGCAAATGGGCCTAAAACCAACTCTCTTCTACTTCAGGTTCCTTGTTGGGACAACATGAGATACTCACAAGTCAAATAGGTAACAAAGGAGGATTACTTTGTCCTAACACAGCAAGGATATGCAACAAGGGTACAGTGGCATTTAACTTCTCTGGATGCATCCCTCCTCAAACTAAAATGAAAATACATCAGATTAGCAGAGGATGGTACTGCAACAAGGAATAAGGACAAAGTAAAGTGACTCAAGTGGTCTTCAGGTATCAGTCAGGTTGTAGGGACTAGTTTTGTCTTTTTTAGGGAAAACTAATCCATGTCATAGGAGAAAAGGAGGAGGTATGGGTCTAACCCATATGGAGAGGTAAGAGAGAGAGAGAGAGATAGAGACAGAGAGAGAGAGAGACAGAGAGAGAGACAGAGACACAGAGAAACAGAAACAAAGAGACAGAGTCAGAGAGAGACAGAGAGAGACAAAGAAATGAATCTGACTCATGTTGTGGGGAAACATTGGTAGACATGAATCCTATCATATGCTACTCTTTGGTGGAAACGTTTTAAGAAGCTTCTAGGGGACTTCCTACCCAATTCTATTCAGAGTATCTTGTTATGTCAACAAAAGCAGCAGGAATTTAGATGGTGCAATTCCTCCATGACTATGAGATTCAACAAGCATTTGTACTGGAATTATGAAGAAAAAACAAAAGTAATCCCCACCTTCAAGAAACATATTCTATTTGAAAGAGGCAGTATTTGTGCATGTAAGTATGTATGTTTCCCTATAGATTTTGAAAATTAAAAGAGCACCAACAAGTAAGAGGATCAGGAAAAAAAATATTGGAGAAGATAGCAAATAAGTTAAACCATTAAGGAAGCTAAAGATTCCAAGAGGTGAAGATTATGAGGAAGGGGGAAGGCAAAAAATACATGAAAAAACATTCCTAAAGTTTTATAGAGGACCTCAGCATCTTCATTTCTGAATACTATGGATGAAAAAACTTGGTCTAAGCTATATCATTAATGTTCTTGTCACTAACCTACAGACCATCTAGAGAAACTCTTATCAGCATGAACCTTTGAACTAGTTCAATTAATTAGGATGTAGGAAAGGTAGAATTTTCAGGAACTAATGGGTTTTCCCATCCCCAAGGCAAGTAAAGGAAACTAAATATACATAAAAGCCAAGTCCATTTCAGAGAAGAACATACATAATTCTCCCTCCCTACTATAATTTCCTTCCTCATCCTACAACACAGTCATTTGAGTATCTCCTACCATGGGAGACATAAACTACTCACTCTGGTGTGAATATTAAGGTAGACATAACTTTGCTATGAGTTTCTGACCTATAGCTTAAACAAATCTGTATAAACAGTCCTAGGTAACCAACCTGGGACCATACCTTGACCATGGACTAGACAAGGGAGTTAATATCTTCCTATCTTTTACCAGGACTTTATATTTCAATCCCATTTGCATTTGCCCATGTAAAGGGCACTACAATCTATGGTCCTATGGTTCCACTCAGTAACCTTGTGGTTCTGAGTTGTAAACTGCCTAGGCCAAAGCTCCCTGGCCATGACTCCTTATCTCTTCATATCAATTTGCATTGCCTCCAACCCTGGGTCATCCACATTCTACTCCGCCTTAGACTTCCATTATGGCTTCTGGAAACTGTTCTTCCATTAGCAAATTGTCATTCATAATTCATTTGTGATGTCTCTCTCCCCCATAATTTTATGTCTATTTTCTATTTACTTAAATGTATACATGTTATTTTCCTTTGATTCAATGTAAGCTCCTTGAAGGTAGACATTAATTCCTTTGTATTTATCTTCAGCTCTTAACACAGTGAATGACATACCTAATAAATATTTAATTGAATTGAAATGACTAAGGGTCAACACTATATAGCAAAACACAAAAAATCATATCAATCAACAATGTTTAATGGAAAACTTCATAGAACTCTCATAGGACTCTAACCCTGGGACCTTGGATGCTGGTAGGTGAATTTTGTCTTGTATTTTGCATGATGAGGTCTCCATAACACTTTCTAGCCATTTCTAAAACAGGCTGATAGGCTAGTATCCCACCCTTTTTCCAACATCTCCTTTATGTGTTGATTTTCCCCATTAGAATGTAAACTCCTTGAAGACAGTAACCATCTTGCTTGTTTGATTTTGTATACCCAGCTCAGTACAGTGCATATCCCATAATAAACACTTAATAAATACTGTTCAATCATCAATTGACTTATTAATTCATTCCTTCATTGATAAGGGAGGGACCTCTTTGGACACTTAGTAGCTACATGCCTTATAATCATCAGTTCATTCCATTTCTTCACATACAAATACCTTAATTTCAACAAAAAGATTCCCCAAAGAAACAGTGCAAATATAATGGGAAGGAGAAGTAGAACACACTACCATTTTAGTCCCTTATTTGAAGCAAGGCTCTTCCAATTCCTTCAAATTTCTAGACACACAATGTCCCCACTGACTTTCATGGCTATCTTCTTCCTTTAAGTTCTTTCCTATTCTCATTTACATGAGGAAAACATTCCCTGTCCATCAGGGTTGCCAGCCCAAATCAAACAAGATTTGGATAAACCTACCTTTTAGGGCTTTAAAAGTGGACTCTCCTTATGAGCCATTAAAATTTGCACAGCTTCTAAGCTGATCTTTATCCAAGGGGGCACAGCAGTGTTCTAACGTACAGACAAACCCATTAAAATCAGCCATCACTAGATGAGTTTCAGAAAGTTTGTTTTCAATTTGGCTGAGCTCTAAAAGTATGCAGAGCTACATGATAAGATAATTTATGATAAAATGAAGATGGACTAAAAGGCATAAGGTTATCAAATACCAGATGGACTGAACATTACCTCTTTCAAAAGAAGCATGTGGCATTTAGACATGAGGCGATATTGTTATAAAAGGAGGAAAAAAAATCAGCCATGGGATAGCTTGGGCATCTGTTTCCAGGAAGAAAGAGGGAAAATTAATCCAGATGTCTTACTAAAGAAGAAAGAGATAATAAGGACAGTCAAAGGAGCAAACTTTATTGGTGGTGATCTGTCAGAGACCTAAAAAGAGGGCAGCATGCAAGGTGAAAAAAATAGACATCATGTTTGGGAAAATTAGCTACAAACAACCTTTAAAAAGGAGTATGTATTTCTGAAGTAAGGCTTTTGAAAGAATTCTGTGTCATTACTTTTAAAATGAGCAATGGAATTTTTAGTCCACGACAGAGTGAATTTAAAACAGATTTGTGACTACATATGTTATAACAAATATAGCAAGTATAAAGATCAATGGAAAATTAATGATTCTGTCTTCAGTTTACACCTATGATGTTGATGGTATATATGAATATATGTGTAATGGGTGTTAAAATGGACTGCAGATGTATGGGTCCATCTTTGAAAGTCTATGTAAAGCACACTTTACTATCAACCAGATGGGAACTTAGGAGTCTGTTATCAGACATGAATGACTCAGAGGGGAAGAGCTTGAACTTTGAGATGATTGCTTCTTGAGCCAGAAGGACTGATGACTCAGGGGATGTTTATAAGTTAGTGATCATACCCTAAGTGTACACTCCTCTGATAGCTAAGAATCATGTATTGATTGTTTAAAGACTGAGGAATTGGGGGAAGGGCAATTCATCCTCTAGGTCATTATTATCATGAAGCTGTGACCACATGGCTAATAAACCACATATCTTGTCCAAGTAAGCATAAGCCTGGTTGTGGGATAATTTTTTAAAAAATATTTATCCATTAAATTTCTATCTCAAATGGATATGACTTAAAGGTCACTTCATAATTTCAAGTAGTATGGAGTTATATGGCAGGTAGCCCAGGGGAAAGATCCTGTTAACTACTTGAGAAGAAAATGACAAAAAATAAAAACAAAAACAAAACAAACAAACAAAAAAAAACCTACATGGGCCCAAGTTTGGCCCATTTCAAGTTTATACAACACAAAGCCAAGGTGAAATGTAAAATACCTAATCTGGACACCTGAAGATACCTTCATGTTCTAATAAAGTTTAAATCTAAGCTGCCTCGGATATTTTAACAGTATTATAAGCTCTCACTGATTCTATTTTTATAAATTTTCTATCAATACGGATCATGAGTCTTTTGTCTCTATTAACATATCTTTTGTGTATATGAAAAAATATATTCCCTCTACTGATTCATACGTACATTGAGTTTCCTTTCATTCCCTATTGCAAAGCAATGCCAATTTAAGGTTTATAAAATTTTTATATGTGCCCTCCCATATCCTTTGACAACACCACAACCCTGCGGGAGGCCCTCCTCAAGTTGTAACTGACTACGACAATAGCCTTTTGATTGATCTCCCTGCCTCAAATCTCCCTGAAATACAGTCTGTCTTCCACTCAGCCATCAAATTAATCTTCCTAGAGTACAGATCTGCCCACATCCTTCTCTCCTCTGTATCTTCTGGGGATCCTTATGGCCTCCAGAATCAAATATAAAATACTATAGAATTCAACACTTTTCACAACTTGGCCCTCTCTTCCATTTCCAATCTCCTTGTACCTTCCCCCTTCCCCATACTCCGTAATCCAGTGATACTGACCTTGTTGTTACTCAAAAAAGATACCCTGTCTGCTAACTCTAGATATTTTTACTGGCTGCCTCCCATGCCTGGAATTCTCTCTCATCTCCTATCTTCCTAGATTTTTTGGTTTCCTTCCGAGCCCCTAAAATTTCACCTTCTCTGAAAAACCCTTTCCTGAAGTACCTTAAATCTAATTTATGTCTTCTGTTGATTATCTCCAATTTATCATATATATACATATATATATATGTATATATATATATATATATTGTTTGTATCATTATTTTTATGTTATCTCCCCCATTATACTAGGAGAGCAGGATCTATCTTTTGCCTTCCTTGGTATCCCCGGCACTCACCACAGTGTCCAATACATAAAAGGTGCTTGATAAAGGTTTATTGACTGAATGGGGAAACCTAAATAAGGGACAAGAGTCATCTATTCCTACCTCTATTTTACTCTCTGTGTTGCCTATAGTCCTATTAGACTATCCTCTATACAACTTACCCCACCAGGCTAAATTTGTCCCAGGTGCAGTTATGGACAACTATGACTCTCTACTTCATGTGCATTGTTTGCTACAACATGACTGAAGAGTATCCATCTTGATTTTCCTTGAAGATCTCTGCTGAAAGGAAAAGCATTTTCTCTCCAGACTGTTTTTTTTTCTCAAATTGTTTTTAAAGTATTTGTATGTGGTTTTTTTATTGTTGTTTTTACTTTTATTCATGTAGAATCTGAATTTTCTTTGAAACTTCCACCAATACTCCGAGTTTAAGCCAAAAAGATATCTATCCCTTATTGCCTATGACAGTCATTCAAATAACTGAACACAGCATTCATGCCCATTCAAAATCTTTTATTCTCCAGACTAACTATAGCCAGTTCCTTCAAATGAATCTTGCATGAGGAGAACCCAAGGTTCCTCACTATTCTGGTTTCCCTACCCTGGAAGGAA
>NW_020954608.1:5630699-5634414 GCF_900497805.2 Vombatus ursinus | reverse complement strand
GAAGGAAGGAAGGAAGGAAGGAAGGAAGGAAGGAAGGAAGGAAGGAAAGAAGGAAATAAGGAGGGAAGGAGAAAAGAAGGAAATAAGCATTATGAAGTACTTATTAAGTGCCAGGAGCTATGCTAAATACTAGTGCTATAAATGGAAGCAAAAAGAAAGTCCCTTCCCTGCCTTCCCTGAAGTTATATTCCAGTGAGGAGAGATAACACACAAAATGGAGCTAAAAAGCATGGAGGGGTGGAGATATGAAGGTATGTGGTACAAAGGCATGGTTTTGAAGCTCAGAATGTCAGGAGCAAGGGCAGGAGGGGAATAAAGGCTGACAGGTTTTGGGCCCCTCCATAAAATGGAGACAAAATGAGGAGAAGGGAGGCAGGGTGAGAATGCCTCGGGTGTAGTGGAAAGTTCTAGGGCAAGGAGCCTCCAAAGTCCTGGATTGTCAAATGGGCTAGGATGATAATCTGAAGACTCTTCAGATTATCATTGTTCTTCCTAAAATGTGCCACCCAGAACCAAACACAGTACTCCACATATGGAATGATTAGGGCAGCATTTATTAAGTTTATGACCTTCTTAGTACAAGATACTATGCCTCTCAATACAGCCTAGACGTGCATGTCTTATTTTTTTTAACCTCAATATCTCACTCTTGACTCATACTGAACTTACAGTCTATTAAAGCTTCCAGTTCTTATTCAGACAAACTTTTTGTAGCCACTCCTTACACGTCATATATTTGCGAAATTGATAATTGAACACAAATGTGAAATTTGCCATTTTCCTGTTTAAATATCATTTTCCTACTCTTTCAGCATCTTTTTTTGGATCCTGTCATCCAGTGTGTTAGGTTTTTCTTCCCAGTTTTAGCTCATTTTCAAGTTTGTCAAGCACTCTAGCTATGCCTTTCTCCTAATCTTTGATAAAAAATGTTGAATAGTCCAAAGCCAAAGCAAAGCCAAAGAGTCCAAGTTCCTAGGGAACTCCACTGGAGACTTTCCAAAATGGCAAACCATTTATGACTACTCTTTAGATCAGGTCATTTAGTCAGGTACAAATCTACCTTATCATCCTGTTGTCCAGCCCACTTCTCTCCATCTTTACCACAAGACTAGCATGAGAGATTTCATTAATTTCTTTTCAAAAACTTAAGTAAACTATATGTCAGGTGTGTCCCAATCTAACAATCTACTAACCATGTTAAAATACAAGTATAATGGGAGAGTAATAAAGGGACATTTCTTGCTAGATCCAAAACTAATCTGACTAGACTATACATCATGAATTGAAATAAGCTGAGCTCCTTTGATCACTTCTAGGAACATATGTTCAGCACTGAAGGGCTCTGAAACAATTCTGGTCCCCACAATGGCAGTAGGGAAGGCGACCCACCAGCAGACTATTGCAATAGTCCAGACTTAAAGTCATGGGGCACTGTGTGGCACTGCACTGAAATATGTGATAGTGTCAGAAGAAAAAAATGGGGGGATTTCAAGAGATGCTCTAAAGGCAAAATAAACAGGCTTTGGCAACAGTTGGGGGTATGAGGGGTAAAGCGTAGCAATGAGTCAAAAATGACTCCTAGGTTTTGCACCTGAGGGACAGATATGGATGAGGATCCAACAAAAGAGATTGAGAACATATAGACAGACAGGTAGGAAGAAAACCAGGAGAGAGTGGTTTCTTGAAAATTTAGAGAGAAGATAGTATCTTTTAGGGGAGGACAATCATTAGTATCAAAGACTGCAGAGAATGAGGATTGAAGTAAGGCCATTGGATTTGGCAACCAGAAAATCACTGGTAAATTGGAGAGAGGGAAAGATTAGGGTATAAGTCAGATTTTAAAGGGCACAATGGATAAAGTACTGTGGCTGCAGTCAGGAAGATCCATCTTCTTGAATTCGAATCTGGCCTTAGACACATATTAGCTGTGTGATCCTGGACAGCTCAATTAACCCTGTTTGCCTCAGTTACTCATCTGTAAAATGAGCTGGAGAAGGAAACGGCAAACCACTCCAGTATCTTTGCCAAGAAAACTCCAAATGGGGTCATGAAGAGTTGGACAGGACCAAAACAACAGAATGGGGATCCAGGGATATTTTTCTGTCCATAATCAACTCTTCTGCAACCTTTTGCACTCAAGTGAGCAGATAATATTTCATTTAATTTTTTTAAATTTGAATTTAGTTCTTTTTTTCTCCCTAAAATACTTCAGAGTAAAAGAAATAAAAGGAAACTTAGTTAAGGAAGCTTCTGGAACTTGAGACCCAGAGCCATAATGAAAAATCTTTTCAAACGAAGTAACAGTTGACTGGGGTTGGATAAGGGCATATTAGTGGCACAGAAGACAATGTAATTCCTGGTGTAATCTCCCTTGGAGGGAGTGGCTCTGTATCAGTAATCCTATTGGCTTGTGGCATCACCTGTATATAACACATCCTATAAACTTTCATTTAGTGTGGTTAAAATGGAGGTGAAAACACTTGTTGCTTCCCTTACAGTGTTGTTAAAAGGATTAATGAGATATTATAAAACTCCTTAATCTCCTTGTAGGGATAGAAAAAGTGATATTAAAGTAGAAAATATTATTCCTATAAGTAGAGATGAAACTGCCCCTGGCTAGGTTATAATAGACCAATAAAAGGTATATTGGTTACATGGAGGCATAGCAATTATGATTCCACTTTGTAAAAGGTCATATTTGAGCTAGATCTTTGCAAGAGAATTTCTGTTTCCTTACAAAAGAGCAACCTGAATTAACTAAGCATTGTCCTAGATCTTTGAAACTAAAACTCAACAAAGTGGAATATTTGGTGATTGTCCATACTTATCCCTCTACCTATTTTCCATTGCTGTGTCTCAGACTAAATTACAGAGGACATTTAGACAAGGCTTCTTGATATTTCTTTCTCCTCTTATGATATCTTATGTATATAAACTGAAGATGTATTCTCCACTGTGTGGTTATGTTCCCTTCATAATGACATAAATACAATAGACATTTATGTGTAATTAAGCATTAGACATTAATACAATAAAACTAAACCCCACTGTAACACTATGAATCACTTATATTGCAACACTGTATTGGCTTAAGATACAAATCCAGCAGTTGCAGATAGTTCAAGTCAGTCCACACCTACCATACTTTCCTAAACAGTTTCTCACATTAGGGTACTGTCTCATTTTTGTACTTTATCTTTGTAATAGGCATTCAATAAAGTTTTGTTAATGAATGAATGGCTGCATTCAATTCAACATATAATTTTGTATTTGTTCCTAAATTGCATTCCAATGGAATTTATTTATTATTGTTTCAACTACTACTATGTTTTTTGTGAAACCAATTAATGACATTTTGGAAAGTATTCTATTTCTTTTCATCTTTCACATCTTCACATCCATCCATGCTAGCTTCCTGGATTCTTC
The DNA here is from genome assembly GCF_900497805.2 of Vombatus ursinus. NCBI lineage: Eukaryota > Metazoa > Chordata > Mammalia > Diprotodontia > Vombatidae > Vombatus > Vombatus ursinus. Next base: position 5,630,988 of record NW_020954608.1, on the reverse strand, counting down.
ATTATACTTTAAAATAGTATACAAATAATTTGTGGTTAATTTCCAGCCTTCCCTTTTCCCACATGATACTTTCATATTTTATATACATACATACACATATACATACATATATACACATATATGTATACATAGGCACAAATGTGCTTATACACATATACACATACATACATGTATATATGCATATGTATAGATGCACATATGGACACATATACATATCTATCATCTATCTATCTATCTGTCTATCTATCTATCTATCTATCTATCTATCTATCTATCTATCTATCTATCT
>NW_020954608.1:5627711-5630689 GCF_900497805.2 Vombatus ursinus | reverse complement strand
TCTATCTATCTATCTATCTATCTATCTATCTATCTATCTATCTATCTGAGACTCCTTTTGCTTGGCTTCAGGAGGCACAAGAAGGAACGATAGTTTGAAGTTGCAAAAAAGCCCATTAAAATTCATGTCTAGAAACATTTTCTAAGAATTAAAGTTATATAAAGTAGAATGGCCTAACTCTAGAGTTGGTAGATTCCCCATCCTTGGATAACTTCTAGCAGAGGCTTCATGGTCAGTTGTCAGGTATGTCCTAGTGAGGAATGCTTTTGTGTATGGGTTGTACCAGATTGCCGCTGAGGTTTCTCCCAGTTCTGTGATCTTGTGATAACTATGTATAGAGATAGCTAGATAGAACGCCAAGAGCACAGGATTTGGAGTCACAGGACCTATTTTTGAATAACTGTTCAGTGCTTCCTTTTTGATCTTAGGAGGAAACAAATATTCAATCTTTTGGTTCTTAAGACACCTCACTGGTAAAATGAAGGAGTTGGATCAAATAATTTCTAAGGTTATATACATGACCTATGGTAGCTGCATATTTATTGTGATCTAGAATGAGCCTCAAAGAATGCCTTGGTCTGGCATTGCACAAACTCAAGGAAATGTTTATATAAGAGTGATAATGAAAGAATATCATGATTCTACGCAAACCAAACACCACTTCCTAGAAAAATAATGGCATGTGTATATATACACACATATACATATATCTATATAAACATACATATACATACATACATACATACATATATATATATATATACACACACACACACACACATATATATGCTTGTTGTCCTTCATTCTTTTTGGGGGGGTTAATAGAATTTAATTGACAAAAATTCAATTTATAAGCAAACTTTTTATCAAAATTCATTCGTTCTTCAGTGGATAAGTGGTAAAAGGATATATCATAACAGTTCTCAAAAGAATAACTGCAAAATAATAACAACCATATGAAAAGTTATTCTAAATCACATAAAGAGAAATGCAAATCAAAATGTTTTTGAAGTTGAGAAAATTATTAAGATGACAAAATATGCAAAGTCAATATCAGAGGTTCTATGGAAAGACAGGAGCACTTCTTTTGGTGGACCTATGAATCGGTCTAACCCTTCTAGAAAGCAGTTTGGAATTATGTCCATACCCTTTAATCCAGAGATACCATTTCCAGGCCTATCCCTGAAGGAAGTTAAAGATGGAAAGAAAAGGCCAATAAAATTATCCCTTCCACATCACAACTTTCCCACCATGGTCTCAATATATCACGGGTCAACATAAGAAATTAAATGAGAATTTTTTGGGAGTTTTACAGAAACTGCAGACAACACAAAGGCCAGCAGATGATACAGAAAAAGTTTAGAAACTCAGAAATGCATAAAATATGTGTATAGTACTGTGTAATATCAACATATTTTATTTTTAATAGCATAATAATGCAGATTTCTCTGGTACAAAGGGAGGGTCAAAAAATTTCACGTGGATTTTCCAGTTCAAGGGCACTGAACCACAAAATTCCCTGATGTGGAAGGGATAACTTCATACAGTGTCCCAAAAGTCCTAGTGGGGCAGTGAGGTGGCACTCTGCATGCTGGACCTAGAGTCAGAAAGAAATCAGTTCAAAACTGGTTTCATATACTTAGTAGTTGTGTGACTCCAGGCAAGACACTTAACCCTGTTTGCCTTAGTTTCCTTCATCTATAAAATGATCTGGAGAAGGAAATGGCAAACCACTTCAGTATCTTTGCCAGGAAAATCCCAAATGGGATCATGAAGAGTTGGACACAACTGAAAACAACTGAACAACAACAAACCAACTAGACGGTATGAGAATATAATAGGGCATGGGTCATCATTGGTCACTGATCAAACTGAAGAAATTCATCCGATTTATGGGACATTGGCCATTAGATGAAAGCAACTGATAATGTTCTCCTTCATTCTTGAAAAGGACCAAAATGACATCACTATGTTAGAGTCAAGTTATAGTGTCTCTGACTGTGGCTGATCAGATCAACATAAGCTCAAAATGCTCTACCACAGCTCAGGCACAAACAGCCTATATTAACATTTGGGGTGGATTCTCTAAATTTGCACATCTCATGTTTCTTTTGAGCTACTTCAGTTCTAGTTTGCTAATAGAGCACAAAACCTTCTTTGATGAGGGCACACCATGCTGGTTGTCCTGTGCCAGTGTATCCCATGTCCAAAGTTCTTCAGAGAGCCCTTGAGAGGGTCCTTGGATTGCTTCTTCTGACCATCATATGAGCATTTGCTTTGTGAGTTGTCTGTAAAATAGTCATTTAGGCAAGTGCACATTTAGAATTTGAACCATGTGGGCAGTGCATCAGAGTTGCACTCTCTGCAGTAGAGTTTGAATGATTGGCAGTTTAGTTTGAGAAAGGACCTCAGTGTCCACTACCTTATCCTGCCAGATGATCTTCAGAATTTTCCTAAGACAATTCAAATTGAAGTGATTCAGTTTCCGGACATGGTGCTGGTATACTGTCCAGGTTTCACAGGCACCCAACAATGAGGTCAGCACAACAGCTTAGTAGACCTTCAGTTTGGTAGCCAGTTTAATACCTCTTCTCTTCCACACTTTCCTTTGGAGCCTCCCAAACACTACGCTAGCTCTAGCAATGCATGTGTCAACCTCATTATCAATATATACATCCCTGGAAAGTAAAGTAAGCCAAAAAGCCAAAGTAAGTGATCTTATCCACAGTATTCAAAACTTCTCCATTGGCTGCTATATAAACACCCCAATGTATATACACATACATACATATATACACATACCCTAACATTTTTTCTAGGAATTGTTGTTATACACACATTCATATTTGCATGCACAAGATGTATATATGCATACATATTCAGATACACAAATACATATATATGTATATAGATAGATCTATGTGGAAAAAGGAGAGAGAGAGAGAGAGAGAGAGAGAGAGAGAGAGAGAGAGAGAGAG
>NW_020954608.1:5564638-5627701 GCF_900497805.2 Vombatus ursinus | reverse complement strand
AGAGAGAGAGAGAGAGAGAGAGAGAGAGAGAGAGAGAGAGAGAGAGATGATAATTAGGACCAAAATAGATTCTGAAGAGAATTTAAAGAGTACTTACTTACATTAGTTCCGAGTAAAAACAACAGAAAGAGTTGCAGACTTAATACTGAAAATTAAAAAAAAAACTATAACTTTTGGAACATGAGAAATGAAACAATGAATGTTAAAACTAAAGAAAAATGTAAAATAATCTTGACAAAGTTGTGGAAAAGACTTTAAAATTAATCCCTTTACCGCATCCTATTACTATTTCTACTACTGCTCTAGCCTGGACTTGGAATTTCTTCGCCTATAAGAAACTTCCTCTAACCATACAGATCACAGTTCAGTTATCTTTGAGACTTTTGGTCTTAGGATGTAGTCTGGAGCACAGTAAGGCTGTTGGGGCGGGGTACATTGTATTATGACAAAGAATGTAAGCTGTTATAATTTCTGTGTACTGTTGGAGGTATCTATTGTGATTCTTTGGGAGTTTTTAAACAGTAGTCTGAGAAAAATTCAGCATTTCAAACTATGCGAAGTAGCAAGTGGATGATAAAGTCTGGTCTATTAGTCTTACACTTTCTTTTCATTTCCAAAGAAACAGTTCCATCAAAACACAAATAGAAAAATATGACAGACTGGAATGCTCATGGTTTGTAATTTTAATGTACACTTTTTATCCAAGAAAGTAAATTTCTTAAATAACATCTATTGTTGTTCTGAAAGCATGCTAACAGTCTCATATAGCACACTTCATTAACATGGATATAGGGTTTTCTATGTGTCATTTATTCTGTACTCCCATCCCCCTCTGCATTACCTTCCAGTTCATAATACTTAAAAAACATCTTTAACTGCAGGCTTTAAAACCCATAAGATTCAAAGTGACCTAAAATGTAGCTTTAATGTATCAGATGAGTACTAGTGTAAACTTATTTTTTTTTAAATAAAGAAGAAAAGTCATTATAAACTCAGAGAGGACTATCGTTTATACACTTTGGAAAGATTTAAGCTGCAATGACATCTAAAAAACTCATTTGTGGGTTTATTACAGTGTTTAAGCTAGTCATTAGCACAGTACTGCATGTACAGTACTGGATCAGAAATGACCAGAGAAGTGAACCCAATTCTTGATGGAAATCAAAGACTCATTATGCTCAACATGAGCTATTTAGTGCTAATGTAAATAAGATTAATGAGAATACTCAAGCAACAGGAAAGATAGTTAAGTGGCATGCATCTACCTATTTCAATAATAACATTTCCCTTTGAGAATGAAAGAATGCTGACTCAGGCTTCAAGTAAAACTACAGGAGTTTGAAAAAAAGAAAAGACCATCTGACATAGCAGTATCAAATCTTTGCACACAACCAAAGAATTAAAACATTTTTGGTCTTCTAAATGGACTGAACAATTTGGACATAAAACAAGTCAGTCAAAGGTGAGCCTTTGGTTCCCATAATGCACAAGCCCATATGCTCAGGATTCCATTTCTCAGGAGACTGTGTGTCTGTAGAACTGGGAAAGCATGTATGTAATCAGCAGAATAAAGAAGACTTTGAGGCTGGAGGAAAGGTTGTAAAAAGAAGGGGTATATAGAAATAATTATTGCTGCACCTGGTAAAAGAAAAGGGACAATAACTGTGCATATTAAAATGTATACAGTCCAAATCTGTGAGCTAAGAAAGAAAGAAGACTCCCTGATGTGACTGTGACAGTGGAAATTTAATTCAGCCAAACAAGCATTTTTTAAGCACCTTCTTTTGCAAGTTACTGTGATAAATACTGGGAATAAAAAGGAAACATGAAAGATCTTTGCCCCAAAGGTGCTTGCATTCTACTGAGGAGATATGAAATTGATGCAGACAAACGACTACAAAGTAGGTTAGAGGGCAAAAGATAAAAACAACAACAACAACAACAAAAAAAAACAAAACCTTATGACCTCAGAGGTCAAGAAATGCTTCCTATAAGATAGAAGACCAGAGTTAAACCTTAAAAGAAACTAAAGATTCCAAGAAGTTGAAGTTAGATGCTCTTGTAATAATAAATAAAAATAAATAAATAAATGAATGAATGAATAAATAGGTAGATAGATAAATAAATGAATGAATAAATAGATAGATAGATAGATAAATAAATGAATGAATGAATAAATAAATAAATAAATAAATATCATTAGCACTGGAATCAGGCAATCTGAATTAAGATCCCACCTCTGATTCCCATTACCTGGGCTGTAGAGAAAGAGGAAGAATAAACAAGTATTTCCACATTTCAGATGTCTGACTGGAAGGATAGGCAGGTTTTAGGGGAGTATGATATGTTCAGTTCTGCAGACATTGACTTGGAATTGCTAGCAGACCATCACGTGGATATCCTTCATCTATATTTAGATCTGGATGTATATATAGAACTGGAAGGAACATCAAGAGCAAGCAATTAGGAATGATAGATTTAAGAGAGCCAAGGACAGAGCAACAAGCTCTGGGCAATAAGCTCAGTTAGGCATTGGTGAGAAAAAGGTGTCCCAGTAAAGGACATATAAAAGGAGCAGCCAAGTAGGCAGGAAGAGTACCAAAAGAGTGATGTATCATAGAAGCTAAGAGAGAAGAGTATATCCTAGAGGGGGTTTGGATGGTTAATATAATGCCAAATGTTGAAGAGAGATCCGACACCATGTGAAATTAAAAAAAAAATCTATTATAATTTCTTATTAATCTTGAACCTTGGAGGTTCCATTTGAATATTTCTTCATTTCCATCACCTGAACAACTCTTTGCTTAGCTGAAAACTACTTCTTGCTGATAGTCTATGACAGGTATGAATTGTCATGACTACATCAATCTAAGTTGGCATGTGGTTACTTTGCAGAAGCAGTTTCAAGAAAGTGGTGGAGACAGACATCAATAGATTAAGGAATGAATTAATGGAGAACTATTATTTTCTAGGTGCTTATTCACCACTTCATATACTAATTTTTTAAAAAGTGAAAAACATTCATCTTTTGTTAGTGATGTTGTGGATCAGAGGGAAAGAGTTCAATACATCCCACTGCCCAATTTACTTTAATTTATTTCACTTCTTTCCAGTGGGAGTGAGAAGAATTAGCCTCTGTGAGTTTGCCAGTCAAGAAAGATCATCCAGCATCATTAGTTTAAATGAGTTTGCTATAAACAGAGAGAACAGATAATATGATAATGTTGGCAACAGCTATTCAATGCATGGAAAGAAGATGAAGTGGAATTTGAAATAGCTTCTTGTTCGTGAGCATCTAAATCAAATAGTCACTGTCACTGTGAGAAAACACAATGAATTCAAATTCTTTCAAATTTCTATGTTAATGTCATAACAGAGATCTCTTGTTGTTGTTGCCACTTCAATCATAACCAACCCTTTGAGTCTTAATTTGTTTTTATTTTTTGTTATTTTTTTTTTTAGCAAAAATACTGGAATGGTTTGCTATTTCCTTCTCCAGCTCGTTTTACACATGAGGAAACTAGGCAAACAGGGTTAAGTGACTTGCCAAGGGTTATACAGCTAGTAAGTGTCTGAAGCCTAATCTGACCTCAGGTATTACTGACTCCAGGCCCAGTGCTGTATTCACTGTACCACCTACCTGTTCCAGAGTTCTCTATGCTAAGGGAAACTTTGATCAGATACTAATTTTATATGATCACAAGTACAAACACTCATCATTCACCGAAATATCTATGCAACCCTTCTGACATGGTATCCTAGATATAGAGCTGGAAGGGACCTCAAGAAGCATCTTGTCCAGCTGCCTCATTTTCACAGATGAAGCAACTGATGTCAAGCCGGAGATCACAGGCAGAAAGCATCAAAGGAGGTATTTGAGCCCAGGTATTCTGACTACCAAACCAAAGGTCTTTCTTCTCTTTCTTTCTCTCTCTCTCTCTCTCTCTCTCTCTCTCTCTCTCTTTCTCTCTCTCATACACACACACACACACACCCACACACAGACACACAGAATTATTTGGCATTCAAATTGGGTTGACCTCTTCTTTTATCAATGAATCCTAAAATGCAATCATATGGAAGAGCAGACTTTGATATATATTGGCTGCATGATCCTGGACAAATCATTTTGAATCATAAAAATATAAATGGAAGAAGCTTCAAAAGCTACCTAGTACAATCATTTACTTTTATAGATAAGGAAAAATAAAGAGCAGAAAGATTGGGTGACTTCCATAAGGTCCCAGGGAAAGCATCAGAGTTGGGTTTTGAGGCCAGTTTCTTTGATTCTACACTCAGTAAGTGCTCTTTGGACCACACTGGCTTCCTAAATTAACCGCTCAATGCCCTCAAACAACTATGTTTATAAACACCATAGCAGTTACTGAGCTGCATCTGTAGAGGGTGTTTACTACAATAATAAAATTTCAGATCTTGACTCAAAAACCGTAGTTCATATATGCATATCTGATCAGTCACTAACTATGTAATTAATAGTTTCCATTGCTTAAAGATCATTTTGAGAGACAAAGGAAAAGTTACCAGAACATTTCAGAACAAAAAGATTCAGTCTTTTAACCTAACCATCCTCCTTGATGTTCTCTTGTTGCTGAAATAAGATTAGTTACTTATTTACATAAATCTAACTCTTCAGCAGAGTATCAGTTCTTTGAAGACAAGGAATGTTCTTTTTCTTTCTTTTCTTTTTCTTTATTCTATTAGCACCTAGCACAGTGACTTGCACATAGTAGGTATGTACAAAATAACTATTGATTGAATTAAATTAAATTGAATCTGTTTATATAAAATGCATGTATGTTGTCTGAGAGGAGCAAGATTCTCATGAAAGATAAATTTAAATTTTATTTTTATTAACCCAGTTTAACAACATGAATTTAGATATATAAGCCAAAAAAGTCTATGTCTTTGGGCTGTTTTCTCTTCTTTTTTCATTCTTTATCTTTCTTCCTTCTTTCCTTCCTTCCTCCCACCTTCCCTTCCTTTCTCTCTCTCTTTCTCTCTCTCTCTCTCTCACTCTCTCTCTCTCTCTCACACACACACAAGCACACACATTTTCAAACTTTGTTGCTCATCACTTGTGAGTTGATCTGAGTTTAAATAGTAATTACAAAAATTACATTTCCCTGTCTCATTCTTGCAAGTTACATGCTGCATCATGACCACTAGTAGATTCTTAGAAAAGGTATGCTCCTCCTTTAGAAACTATTTGTGCAAGTCATTCATTTATTGATTCCTGATGTTGCTGGCTTCAGCAAAATAAGATAACTAAGTCATCCCCTGAGAGTTATTCTGCCAAACATCTTAATGCCAACAAGGAACACTGTGATGTTGAATTGGGTTTTGTTTTGTTTTGGCTTGGTTTGTTTGTTTGTTTTGGCAGGTGGTGGTGTAGGAGAGGTACGAAAGGTGCTGCAATATATGTCATTTGGGAGAGGGTGATATACTGTAGCTAAACACACCCTTGTTCTTTATTTAGTTTCTCTTATTTCATTTCTAAATCTAACAACAATCAACTGTATTTACATATATATCTTTGCTGGGAAAAGATTTACTTTTCTAAAATAAAATAAGGTACTCTCTTTCCATTGACCTTTCTTAATTTTTCCGTTTCTGATTACCATGTACAGTTTTGGTTTTCTCCTTCTAGCCCTCCTATTGGTCACATTATAAGAGTATAAAGAGGGCTTCACTTCCAGGGCTTCTCGGAAGCTTTGTCTAAGGCATGAGTTATCGGTGAGAGAATAGAAAGAAAAAAATTGTCACATTACTAATTTATTATCACAACTATTCTTATACTTGACTTCTGAAATTCAATTGATTGTATTATTTTAATGATATTTAGTAAATCCCCCATAGTAAATGGTATCTACTCTCTGCTTTGTCTTGGGAGACTTAAGAACAACAGCAACACTAGGCTAGGTCCTATATATATTAGGCGATCACAGGAATCAGTAAGCAAACTTTTGGTCATGGAATTCAAGAACCTTCATGTACTGCAACTTATCCAAAAATTAAATAGATAAAAGAGGACAAAAACATTTTTGGTTTTGTGTGCAATTTCCCTTGATGACCTGTTAAAGAATGATTGTGAGCAACAATTAGATTAAACAATCTTCTGATGGCCCCAGAGAGCAGTACTGGGAGCAGTGGGTATATATTAAAAGAGGCAAATTTAGATTTGATTTCAAGAAAAAAAAATTCTTTATGATAACTGTTAAAAAATGTAATGAATTTCAATAGGAGGGAGTTAGCTCCTGATCATTGGTGTTCTGTAAGCAGACATAGGATAACCACTTGTCAAGTTGCCCTTGCAGGGATTCTTCTTCAGGTTTGGGTTGAACAAAATGGTCTCTGAGGTCCTTTCTGATTCTGAATTTCTGTGATATTGTATTGGCAGGAAAAAAAAATTATTGTGTCAACATAGATATTACATTTCAAATGTCATGATGATTTTGATGATTCATAAGACTGTTTCCCCCTCTTTAATTGACCTCTTTTCTTCCTTTCCACACATAGGGTCCAATAGGAAGGAGGTACTGTATCCCTTCCCCGCCCCACACACAAACCCAACCCTCCCTGACAATGAAGAAATCTGAGTTCTTTAGAAGAAGTGAATTGGCATAAGAGAGGGGTGGCAGGAGGTCAATATCATCCTGGAGTGCAAAGGGTCTTTACAATTTGTGCTGCCACTCCATACCCTCTAAACTTGTCAATGCACCCTATGGATACCAAGACCTTACCATCCTACCTGTAGCTGAACTATTAGTACTATTGGCCCTTATGTCTATCTTGCTGCTAAAACATCTTATATGTACTGCCTCTTCTATTTGGAACGTTAGCTCACTGAGAGCAGATTGTCTTTTTTTTTTCTCTTTGTATTCCCAGTGTTTAGTATATTTCTTGGCATGTAGCAAGAGTTTAATAATTGCTTTTGCATTCATGTTTCATTCTTCCATGGCTTTAAATATACTGTTATCTCAATATTCTGAACTTTTCCCTTTTAATCTTTTATGCCTACATTCCCTTCTTTGATCATTTTCTTGGTTGCCATGGCTCAATGATTACATCTGTACAGATGATTACCAAATCCTGACCTTTTCGCCAAGCTCCTACATTTCCAGCTTAATGCTGAACATCTCTACAAAGAACCAATTTTTGCCAACACTTTAAACTTAACATGCCCCAATCTTTATGTATGTAGCATTTGATATTTGTAAAGCACTTTACAGTTTATATATCATTTTATCTTCATCATAATCCTGTAAGGTAGTTGTTAATTATTCATTTTAAATATGAGGAAACTAGGGGCAGCTAGGTGGCACAGTGGATAGAGCACCGGCCCTGAAGTCAGGAGGACCTGAGCTCAAATCTGGCCTCAGACCAAACATTTGACCCTTATGAGCTTTGTGACCCTGGGCAAGTCACTTAACCCCAATTGCCTAAAAACAAAAAAAAAACAAAATATATGAGGAAACTAAGAGGTTAAATGACTTGTCCAGGGCCCTAGTAAATGGTGGAGGTCTTCCAGACTCCAGGTGCAGCGCTCTATCTACTATTACATCTAGCTACATTTATTCTTTTTCCCATCATCCCAGGCTTCAAATGTTAATTTGAATGTTAACCTGACTCCTTTGTTTTCTTTTCCCCACAATTTAGCCACCAAATTAGTACAACTTTGTCTCAGCAGTGTTGTTCATATCTACCTGTACTCTTCCATTCCCATTACTATTACTCTTTTTTAGACCATCAGATCTTTGGCTGGGACCACTGCTTTAGTGTTTTTACAATTCTCCCTATCATCCAAGTCATCCAATACTATGCAGCTAAATTAGTATTCCTAACACTGAAATCTGACTAATCTACTTCCTTGATTTAAAAAAAATAACAAAGAAAACAACCACAAAACATAAATCATTTATCCAATATAAGGTACAACCTGACGTTTGATATTTTCTACAGTCAAATGCCAATCCAACTTTCCAGCTTTATTTCATGCTATATGTCCATCTCAATCCTAACATTCAGCCAAATAGACTCATTATCATCCATGGATACTAAAACATGAACATAGAACTAATATTTTGAATGGAAGGTAGTACTTGATTTAGATCTAATAACAATATGCAAGGAGATATGAATGTTATATAATGTATCCACATAATGCCAATAAAATAGGACTTCATAGAAGGTATATATATTATATTATTATTATTATTATATTATATTATATATAAATATGTATATATATTTATATATCTTAATTGATTGATTTCTAAAGGTATCCCTGTGGAAGAAATAAAAAGTATTTTCCTTCCTTCCTTCCTTGATTTTTTCCCCCTTCATTTCTTTCCATGCAGTGAGGTGGCACAATGGAAGGAGCACTGAGTCTAGAGGGAAGAAAAACTGAGTTCAAATATTGATTTATTTACTAGCTGTGTGTCTTTGGGTAAGTCTCTTCTTGTCTATCTGCTTCAGGTTCCTCAAAATGGGAATAATAATAGCACCTTCTTCATAGACTTATTGTGAGGATCAAATGAGATAATACTGTAAAGTGCTTAGCATAGTGCCTGGCACATAGTAGGAGCTCATTCCCTTCCCTTCTGACTGCCTTTCTTTTACCCATTTAAAGTTTTTTCTTAAATTCCTCATGGGCAAAGCTCAGTATTGGGTTATGACGGAAATATCTGTAGACTACCTTAAAGCTGTAGACATAGTCACTTATTAAACTAATGGTCCTAATTCTTGCTTGTCTTCAAAAAGAAGCAATATATAAAAATATGGACTATCAGAAAGATATGAGGGTTATTATTCCTATCAAGAATATATCTCACTTTTCTTACAAAAATATGCAATCTTTAAATTGCCTTTAAATTAAGAATTTTTCTCATCCTTTAAAATATTCAATTTACAAAAAAAAAATAAATAAATTGACACAAACCTTGTCATGAGTACATCTGTGATATAAAGTAAGCAATACATATAATTTGGAGGTATGCATTTGTGAGTAGGGCAGAACTGTCATTGATGAAAATACCAAGAAACAGCCTGTGTTTGCACTACATTTGCCCTATTCAGTCTTTCAAATTTTAATTTATATGTCTTTTAATTATAAGAGGATTGAAATATGACTTGCCCAAGGTCACTTAGCCAGAAGAAAAAACAGTAGAAAAACACTAAAGCTACAGACATCCAGTGCCCTGTATGTCCCCTGGGTCACATTGTGTGTTTTGGTCCTGATTATACACAATTTGCCTTCTACAAAAGTTAATCTGCTAATGCTTCCTGATCCATGCTAAGCCTGATATACACACCTCCAACAGCTGTCTACTCAATAAAAGACAGTCCACTTGAAGTAAACAGTTGTCCAAGATACTATTCTCCACAAAGATGTGAAAGACCTTAACAAGCTTACTTACTTTAATTGAGCTAATGGCTATCCAAAATAAACATTCTGATACAAATGAGAAATCCATTCTTTTCTCTGCATGAAGAATTCAGAACTCAAAAAGGGTGCCAAATAACCCAATTAGTCACAAATTTCATTGCTGGAGGCTATTGGATTTTAATTAATATTTTCTATCATGCAGGATTCTCACTTAAAAATTGAAATATCAAAAATATAGATTTAATTATAATAATAATGACAAACAACATATATCTATATAGAGCAAGAAGAGAAAAGGAAGAGGAGAGGGAGGGAGACAGACAGACAGACAGACAAAGAGAGAGGGAGAGAAAGAGAGAGAGAAGAGAAGAGAGAATTGCCATTTGCAAAATGAATAAACGTGTAAGATCTCATTTGACCTTTACAACAACTCTGTCAGGTAGGTGCTACTCTTGTCACCATTTTAGAGTGGAAGAGTAATGACCACCAAGACATAATAAAAATAATTTGTCATATGGAAAGCCTGAATGGGCTTAGAATACTATTTAAAATAGAGAACTTCACACAACACACAGCAGAGGGAGTGACTATAAACATGCCACTAAGTAATAATAATAATGATAATAATAATAATAATAATGTGTCCTTCCTCCTTGCCCAAATTTTTAGGAATCATAATTCCTTAGTTTTTCTGCAAAATGGCAATTATAATATCTATAATAACTACCTCACACATGTAGGCTTAGTCACAGGGTATGATACACATCTGTCATTTTCTGTACATCAACTTAGGTTCACAGTTTTCAAATGTGAAGCTCGAATAAAATAATAAATGTAAAGAGCCTGGAAAATTTTAAGGAACTAAAGAAATGCCAGTTATGGGGCAGTTAGGTGGCGCAGTGGATATTGCACCAGTCCTGGAGTCAGGAAGACCTAAGTTCAAATCTGGCCTTGGACACTTGACACGTACTAGCTGTGTGACCCTGGGCAAGTAATTTAAACCCATTGCCTAGCCAAAAAAGAAAAAAAGAAAGAAAGAAAAGAAAAAAAAAACAAAGAAATACCAGTTATTATTATCATTATACCATAGGACACCACAAATGCAATATGCCCACAAGCTGCAAAACGGTTTATTGCTTATTGTTATGTTTCTTTATGAACATGGCCCAAGATAGAAGACTTAACTTACAGTCAAAATGACAGAGAGAAAAATGCAGATTGAAAATAAAATGATTTTCCATCTCTCAATATTAAAGTAACAAATAAGAGTAGATACCTAATGTAACATGTAAACATAAGTACGAATTCTATGAATCAAGAAATATGTTAGAATTCCTGTATGCATCAAGAGTAACACTTAGCCTGAAGATTTTATTGATTTATTTTGGCCTGGTTTATCTCTGGTAACCCAAAAACAATGGGGGTCTAGAAATTCTTGTCCCACTATATACAGTTCTGTCAGAAAGAAGAGTTAAGAAAAAATTTGATAACAGTTTAACTACCATGATTACATGGTCACATATCACTTAATAATCTTGACACAAAACTAAATAAGACATTGACATCACAGCATCAATATAATTTTTGTTAATAGAATAATTTTGTATTACTGGTTCCTTTATGTGAAATAGCAAAGCGTCTCTGTGACAACTTACCTTTCCATATTAGTTTATGCTACTTCCCTTCATATCCTCTATAAGCCAGATGGGTAGAACTACCCAGTGTTCTCTCAAACCCTTCTCACCCTTTCCATCTGTATGTTATTGTTCACAATTTTTTTAGCTTTACCTGGAACATATTTTCTTTGCTTTATCTCTCAATCACACATCAAAACTTTGCTTGTTAACTAAAATCTTTTCTTTCCTTTGAGGACCAGCTCAGTTACTTATTTCATATATGAACAATCCCAGAATTCTTGCTCAACACCACTAAATTTAAAAGAAATTTCTCTCTCTTTAGAATTCTCATCTTCCTTTCTGTTCTGTCCTTTACTTATCACATCCTAATTTATATTATAGCTAGTTGCATATCTGTCATCATCTCTCAATTACTATATGCTCCTTGAGGGCAGAACTAATTCATCTCCTCCCACTATCAGAGCAGTGTTTCTAGACATTCATGGTTAAAAAATATTTGTTGGATTGAATTGAATTGAGACATTTTAAAAATCCATCTTCAAAAAGCATTTTGGTTAATAATAAACATTTTTGCTTTTGAATCCAGGACAAATTTTCGACATAAACTCAACAAGCTATAATGGGACTAATCATAAAATTCTGAACTGTATCAGCTTTTAATTATTTTAAGGACCAGCATTGCTCTACAATACTAATAAAGTGATGAGATGCTACAATACTCCCTTCTCAAGTAGCAGAAATATTCAGGTATCCAACAAAATAATCATGGTCTCAAGTGTTCCCTGGGTTTGGGACCAAAATTAAGGGAATGGAGAAAACAACAGGAAAAATTCACAGAGAGAAAACTTTTGTCTGACTTTGGATTTTATCTCAATTTATTTAAGTGAAATGATAATTATAATTCAAATTATAATAATAGACTTTAATCATTTCAGAGTTGGGGAATGAAAATTGTTGGACTTTCATATGTTAAAAAGACTTTTTTTTAAAATCTCCTAGCACAAAGAAGTCCGGCAAGGTGGTGGAGTAGATAGAGTGCCTAGCCTGGAGTCAGGACCTTCCTGATTTCAAATTTCAGACACTTACTAGCTGTGTGACCCTGGGCAAGTCATTTAACCTTGCTTGCTTCAGTTTTCTCATCTGCAAAATGAGATGGAGAAAAAAATTGGCAAACCACTTTGATATCTTTGCAAAGAAAATCCCAAATAGGGTCATGAAGAGTCAAACATGACTAAAAAATGAATGAACAACAATAAAGCATAAAGAAAATGGCCTTGTGTCTTAGAGAAGTCATGAGACTTTTCAAAGTGGTTACAAAATAATTTATTGTTGGAAATAACAGAAAACTAATGGAATGAACATATGAAATCTGCTCATAGCATGATTAAAGTAATAGAACAAAATATTTAGACTATCTCTTCAGATTATCTTGACTTTTGTCTTGCCACTGTGGGAGAGTGACTTGATGACTGTGGAAGAGAGAGTGAGGCTGATGACTTCATGCAACTCTGCCTCACTTAAGTGATCATGTCAGTAATGCAATAAAGTGAAGGTGTAAGTGAAGTGAAAGTGAAGGAGTGCATTATGTGCATTGCATATGTTTAATACAAAGGTGTAGAGATATATCAGGGACAGAGAAGGATAGTCTGACTGAATTTCAGAGTGTGGGATAACGAGTAATGTCCAACAAGGCTAGAACTGATAGGTTGGGACCAGGTTTTGGAGAGTTCTAAAAGCTAAACAGAGAAGATTGTATTTTATCTTAGATGAAATAGAAAGCCACTGGACTTGACTGAATAGTCAAGTCATAGAGCCAGATGTATGTTTATGGAAAATTATTTTAGAGGAAATGTGCAGGACAGACTTCAATGGTGAAAGCCTTAAGGCAGGGAGACCAATTGGGAGGTTTTGGGAATAATCTATATGTGAGGTGATAAGAACAAGGCCTATGAGTGTCAAAAAGTGTTGATATAAGAGGATTGATAAAAAGGTAGAAATGGTAAGATTTGATAATTAATTGAATATGTGGATATGATAATAATTGTGATATCCTTATCACATAAGGCATACCATGTGATATCCATATCACATAAAGCATTTTTGCACATAACTTTGTGTTTTACACATCACTTTGAAAACATTGCCTCACTGTATTGTCATAGCAACCCTTGGAGGCAGGTGCTACTATTATATCCATTTTACAGATGAAGAAGCTGAGGCATACAATGATTGAGTGACTTTGCCCATAGTCAAGCAGTTAGGAATTATCTGAGGCAGGATTTGAACTCAGGGCTTCCTGACTAGATGTTCAGACTATTCAAAACTGAGGGACCCAAAGCATATATTTGCTGCCTATATTTATTCTTTTTTTTCAGTTGAAGTTATCTCCATGGTATGCCTTATGGGACATTAAATTCTTCTCTGCCCTTTCTTTTCATGGACCATTTTAGAAAATACTTTGATCTAAAATTATTTTCCACCAGTCTTCAGTTAAAATGCACGTGATCCCATGTGAGATGGGTGTTCCATATACCTGTTTAGAACCTATTAGCTTGTTAACTTGGCTTAATTCCTCAGGCTAGTTAGTAGAAAACAGAGTGCTAAGTAAATGAGACATAGAGCACGTCAATTTGGTGAGTGGAAGGGAGTTGTGAATGATTAAGGCAGAGTAGGATTGATGGGATAGGGGTATAGCAGGTAAGGTAGGGTAGCAAAGTAGGCACAAAAACAAATTCCCACTAGCTTCACAACTTACAAACAAGAACTAGTTGGTTTGGGATATTTAAAGTCAAATAGTCACCATCATCAAAAAATACTTAATGTTCTGTTCTCCACTAGGGTAGCACTCTGAGGTTTCATTCTGGCCTCAGGATAACCTCAGCTTATTAAAAGCACTAGTACGAGTGCTGGCACATCCAAATTAGCTAAAAAAAAAGTTTTCAGCGTAGCCTCAATTCAGCAGAGGAACAACCCAGTAAAATTACAAGAGGCTTATCACTAGATGACTGGGTAACTGGAGATAATTTTTTAGGACAAAATAACTCATAAAGTCAGTGTGCAAAAATGGAATGCATTGCAATCTATAGCTGTGATGGACTTACCTATAAAGATGGAAACACAGAGTCATAGGTTGAAGTTTTAATTTCTTATGTACCTGATCATCAATTAGTAAGTTATATAAGTTACATGAACTTTTAGGATTCATTAAAAACAATTACTTTAATCCAGTGAAAGCATTGAGGCCATGCATTTTAAGAATCTAAATTTTAGGCCAAGAATCAGCTATTAATCCCTTCTACTGGGAGTAGTTAAGTATGATAATATACTGGAGTTTAGAAATTCTGAGCTGATATCTTGGCTAAAGCCAATGAGACATCTCCACTAAAAGCAGCACCAAAATGTCAAGCCTCTGGAATGAGGAATGGATTGAGAGGTGTCTTCACCTTGCCTAAGGAGGGGCAAAAAAAAACCAAAAACAAAATCATAAAAAATGAGTTGGTAAAAACATAAATGCAAATCAGCCCTGGGGCTGGGCCTATAAGCAGCTGCTACACTTCCAGTCTAGAGGAGATAGGGAGACCTAATCTAAACGAACGAACAAAAATTATAAAACCCCTCAAATTTATGACCATTCTATGATATCTTAAGCTTTTCTATAAAAGTCATACCTCAGGCTGAAATTAGAAGTGAAACTCCAGCAGAAAATATTTTATATTGTTAATCGTAAGCAATTTTAGCCACCAATAAATATCAACGAATGATCAATGCTGCTCCAAGTAGAAGGGAAGTTTCTTGAGAGCAAAGCCATTTTTTTTTCATTTTGTCTTTCACTCTCAGTAATTTGACTCTGCCCCCCCCCCCACTTTGGGTGTGGGGGAGGGTGAAGTTAGAACTGATGTCATCAGTGGGTGGGATCTCTCGCTCTGTAACTCCCTCCACTGATGCAGATTGGAAACCTCTCTCTTTTTTTTTTCTCCAGTAGCTGTCCAGGTTGCTTGCTCAAAGTTACACAGTTGCTTTCTGTTCTTTTTAGAAGAGGATCAATGATATCACTGGGTTTGAGTGACACAGAGTTACATGAAGTCATCAGCCTCGCTCTCTCTTCCACAGTTATCAAGCCACTCTTCCACAGTTGCAAGACAGAAGTCAAGATGACTGGGGATGGCCCAGGATGCAGTGGATGTTCCTGACCAAGCTCTAAGCATTCCACAGCATATGCTTCAGCCACCTTCATGGCTATTGGAAGAAATTGTTTTTAACTGCCCATCCTATCAAGGGTAAGTCTTCACAAGCTTGGAGTAGATATCCCCCTAAGTCACAGATGAGTTTGAAGCCTGTCAGTGATCCTCGACCTGGTTTAGCCTGTCTGCAGATATGACTTTACTGGGGTGTGGTTGCTGCACATGCTACAGCTTCTTGGAGACATAAATGAGAGCATCAAGGAAGGATTTGAGCTTCTTTCTGACCCCAAGGGTGGCCTTCCATCCACCATATACCAGGCTGACCTTGCCTAGAAAAAGCATTTATTAAATCATCATTAGATTGAATTGAACTGCCGATTGCCTTCATGCTGCTGTTCATTTAGTATGGACTTGGAATTAGAATTTTAAGTTTCCATACATATATAATAAGCCAGCATCTTCATAGGCAGTGAGGTATATGAGAGAGTAAAGGTTCTCACTTTCATTCATTCTCCCTTAATGTTTATATGAAAGATAAAGCTAAGCATTCACACTGGTTGACCTTTGGAATTCAAACATGAAAAGTCACAGAACTCTTCCAAGGATTTTGAAATAAGTTAAATGATGCTCAGAATGAGATTACTATGTTATAATCTCGTTCCAAATATAATTTTCTAGATGGGTCTGAGGTATCCCTTCCTTACAGCTTTTAGTGCCCCAAGGCTGCCAGCATTACACAGTGCTTCATATAAAGTAAGATAAGAAACCAGAATGAAAGAAAGCACTATCCTAAAACCTACAAAAATTCATTTCAGGAGTTTAAAAAAATGAAAGGAAGGAGAAACTGGAATTCTTTGTCCAAAGCCATTATTACCACCAGTATTTGTATAACACCATATTAAGCCAAAAGTTCCAAATGTTTTCTGTATTAATGAACCATTAGAGCAAGGAGAGAAAAATGGGCTTTAACTAATGAATGAGCCCCCTGAAAACTACTCACTTGTAAAGTGAATTGGGACCTTTTAACTCTTCATTTGGGGATTGTTTTGTGCAATACCAATTCCTTATAAATCTCACAACCAAGATCTTAATTATTTCTTTAAAGTGTTCTAGGATAAGGTTGTTTGATGAAAATTCCACTATAAAATTTCATGCCAATATGACTGCTAAACATACTGTTTTTAAAGCTTCCCATAATCCAAATAAAAATTACTTGATATTCATAATGAATTAGACAAATACACAGAAGCACTGATTTAAGAAACACTAACTCTTTTTAAGAGCTAATGT
The DNA here is from genome assembly GCF_900497805.2 of Vombatus ursinus. Classification (NCBI taxonomy): domain Eukaryota; kingdom Metazoa; phylum Chordata; class Mammalia; order Diprotodontia; family Vombatidae; genus Vombatus; species Vombatus ursinus. Next base: position 5,611,187 of record NW_020954608.1, on the reverse strand, counting down.
AGTAGGTAATAGGTAATTATGTTTCATAATAAATAACTGAAGTATAAGAATTAGAAAACTTACTAAGAATGATTTTTTCCAGCTTAACAGATCTTAGAACACCTAGTGGGACATTAAAAACTTCAAAGCTTATAAATCAAGAATCATTAGGTTGTAAAAAATTTCAATATTATAAGTGAGAAGGCAATAGGGTATGTAGTAGAATGAATACCAGATTAGAAATCCTGGGAATTTGGACTCTAGTCTTACTCCTGCTGTAAACTATGTGACTTTGATTAGATACTTCACCTCACTGGCCCCCAAAAGCCTCATTTGAAAATGAAGAATTTGTATTATGTGATCCAGCTATATGATTCCATTATTGCCTATTTCCCTCAAGAAATAAGGAACACAGAAAACAAAGTAATGATTAACATTTTGATTTTTTTTGTATTTGAGGCAGAACACTTTACATGGAACCAGTGTTACTGATAGAAAAGACTCTTTTACATTAAATCACCATATTGCTTGTGATAACAAAAGCTAGAATTATTTGCCCCTTGATTGGAGAAAAGCAACATAAACTGTATCATATGAAGGTAATAAATATAACAGAACCTTAAGAAATAGCAGATATAAAAAGTTCAAAGAAATATTGGAAAACTTATATGAAATGATGCCAAGTAAAATCAAGCCAATACAGCAATATACAAGATACAACACAAATAGTCAATCTAAAATGTAACAAGTAAGATATAATTAATTATGTTGGTATATAATTCCAAAGTTAAAATGCTGAGAGTCCTTCTTTTCTGTTAACAATTGACAAAGTACAAGATCAAAAATTAGTGTGTCCTATCATGCAATAAAGTTAAAGCAAATGGTCTTGTGTAAATGTTTTAAAGTACTTTGAAGAGTGGTTTGTTGAGATATGTCAGTTCTGTCCAAAGATAATTTTCAAAAAGATTTAAAAAAACAAAACACTAAGAAGTACAAATGCTGGAAGGGTTTCCTTTCTTGAAGATTAGGCATTTCCTGTCAACTTTCATTATAGACATGCACTTAAGTTGATAAAATATTCAAAATCATTTCCTCTAAAGTGTGTGCACTGAACTCTCATCCATCCATCAATATATTCAGGAAATTTTGTACCCTGACCTAAAGAAGCCCCATAATAATAAAAGACCTACCAGTTAATGAAAGATCTATAAAAAACCTATCATCATCACAGAAATTTGAGAAGCAGCTTGGCATAGTGGAGAGTATGTTAGGCTTATTGTCAGAAAGAGGTCAATTCAAATGGTGCATTTGAGTGTAGGTGTGTGATCACGTGTAGGTAATTTAATCTCTCTCAGTCTGTTTCCCTATTTATCAAATCAAAATAATAATACTTGCAACATCTGCCTCATGGGATTGCTCTAAGATCCAAATGAGATAAGTTATCTAAAACACTTTGCAAATCTTAAAACTCTATTTTACTTGTTAAAATGTTTGCTCTCACCCATAGTAAATTAATATATTTTGATGTTTAAGTCAAAATTGCTGACATGACATAGGCAGGTTATGATTCAAACACAGTTTGGTTTAATCTTGATGGAAAGGAATTTCTTCCTCCTGGCTTCCCCAAAAAAATGAATAAACAAAAAAATAGGATTCCATAAATGTCTTATATCACTTGATTTAAAGAAAAGAAAATGAAATTGAGGAAATTGAATAAAAATATGCTTCGGATTTGAAGGGGAATTGCTAACGGACATGCTCCTGACACTCATTATTATTCATATGACATTGACGGATCATTTTAGCCTCAACTATATTCATAGACAACATTCCTGGCCTGGGTCTTTATATTTTAATTCCTGAATCATGAACAAGATGGGGTTTCCTCTGTGTTTCATCACTTTGTCATCTTGATGTTTCCTAGCCAAGAAGAGGTTGTTACATATGCCTGACTTCCTTTTTCAAAACTCAGAAATATGTTTTTTTTTTTTCTGAAGTCACTTTGAAATCCCTTCACTGTGAAGCCTGAGGGAAGACATGCCAAACTTGAGTGGGGAAATCAGAGTCACAGAGATGTCCTCCAGATACTCTATCCCATTTTCATTTGAATATGTTTGCATATATTATCAGGAAACTGTGTGCTTACTCTTTGTATTGGGATTAATATGCATTATAATCATGGAAAGGTGAATAAGTTGGCAGATAGGTCTGCAAGAGCTTCATGCTTTCAATATGGGCAAAAAGCATCAAAGAATGAAGGCAAATATTAGGATCATCTTCATGGAAGTAGAAGAATTGCTTTATTCTGATTTATCATTTTCATTATTATTAATGTTAAGCAATAATAATCTCACCTAAACAGTGATAATGATATTACAATAATCATATTGAAATTTGACCATTTTCTCTTCCATCAAAAGATAAGTTCAGTGTGAGTAATGATTATTTCTTTTAATCTTTTCAGTTTGTTTCCCCTAGCACCTAGAAAAGTTACTGCTACATGATTGTTGCTTGATAAATCCTTGTTGATTTGAATGATTGATTATAGAGTGAACTGTTACCCATGATCACTCAGATTCATAAAAACTTAAAAATGTTTTTTATTTGATATTGATAACCCAATTGTTCAAAAGTTCAAAGCTTCAGAGAAAGAAAAAAAATCTTTCAAACTATAGAGAGTTGGGCCAAGGAGATGAAAATCATGTGGTAACAGGTCAAGGTATACATTGTCTTGTTTCCTTCTACAGTTATACTGAGGTTGCTTGTAGTGAGATAACAAAGAATGTTTTCATTCTAATATTTTTATTCACCTACACAAAATAGGTATTTTATTCACCTGTGTGATAATTCTTAGAAGACTGAATATAAAGCAATAATAACAACATAGTTTCCCAGGATTATTTCTATCTGAACTCCTTTGGAAAAAAATAGAATAATAAGATGAATAACAAATATAATAATGACATTAATGAAAGAAAAAAAAAATAATGACAAGTATTATATCACAATGGATAGAAAGTTAGCCTCAGAGTCAGGAAGATTTGGGTTCAAGTCAAGTGTATGACTTTGGATGACTTATTTAACTTTCAATGCCCTCAAGAAATTCTCCTAGACTATAAGCTGCAGATCTAATGATGCTACATTAGCAGAGAGAGTTTCATCAATTGTATTTTTCTACATCAATGAAATAATAGGTTTCATCCAAAATAATAATGATACCAACAGCAAGAACTAGTCTTTAAAAATTTACAAAATACTTTATATGATCCCATTTGAATATCACAAGCATCCCATGAGGTTCATTAGATATTATTATTGTTGTTGTTGTTTCTAATAGCTAGCATTTGTATAGCACCTTAAGTTTTGTAAAATGCTTTGAGAATATTATCTCATTTTATCCTCACAACAATTTTAGTAGATTGGAATTATTACTATGCTCATTTTTACAAATGAAGAAACTGAGTCAGAGAGGAATTGAGTTATTTTCCCAGAGTCACATATCTAATAATTATCTGAGACTAGAGTTGAATTCAATTCTTTGAATATATAGTCCAGAATTCTCTCCTCTGGTCCACCTAGCTGCCTTTTGAAGATGAGAAAATTGATGTCCATATAAATGGAGTGGTTTTCCTATGGTTATACAGCTAAGTAAGTATTAGAGGTAAGGTCTAAATTCAAGTCTTCAAAGGCTACTAAGCTAATCATTTCTATATATTATGCTAATTATGTTAGGATTCTATGTTGGAGTTGTTATTTTGATGATATAAGGAACACCTAGAAAACTTCCTCTGGCAATGTAGAGTGGGACCTTCTCTGTACTTTATAGTCTTAGAGGATTACCTGGGAAGCTGAGAAGTCAAGTGATTTTCCCAAGGTCACACAACCAGTATGTATTAAAAGAATGAATTGGTCTCAGATCTTCCTGGATCCGTGGCCAGGTCTCTATTCACTCTGGTAATTATTAGCAGAACACAAATAAAGAGGGAGAATGACTCAGCAGATAGAGTTGCCCTCAGGGTTAACAGTAAATGAAAATTCATGATTGGAAAATAATTTATCTAGTGATTATTAGGGGTGAATCATTGCAATAAGCACTTGGAATATACATTTTTTTTTTCAAATGAGACAGTCACTGATCCCAAGGAGCTTCTTTTCTAATGGTAAAAGATAGCACATATAAGAGAATGGTGGTTATGGAAAGGAGTTTGAGTCTGCTGAGTCCTAAAGGCTACTTCCCTTTACCTCTAGGATTCTATAATCATTTCAATTTGTCTTCTCAACTCCATGCCCAGCCCTGATCTTGGGCCACAAAAAGAATCCTGATTGTAATGCCAGTCTTGACATTCATCTCAGCAATTGTGTCTTAACTCCAGCCCCAGCCTATCTCCTAGCCCTGGACTGACACCAGTCAATTCACAAATACTTTAAAAGTTGGAACTGGCCAACAGGATGTATATGAAATCATTTGGCACATGGTTGTTGCTTGATAAATCCCATCTGCTTGGATCCCGCTGGCAAAAGGGGTTTCCTCGCCATAACTACCCCATACAAATGAAATCACAAATTCCAATTCCTCTCCTTTCCCCCTCCCCCAAAAAATAATTTTCAACCTTCAAGAATTCTATTGGAATATTATATATTTTCATTCAAAGGATTTTATAAGGTTTGGATCATTCTGTATAAATGGCCATGATGCTGAATCATAGGACTGGAAAACACTTTTCATCACATGGTAGTCTTCTTTCAATTTTATGGGCCAAGAGTAACTTATCAGCCTAAAATGTGGAACATGAGGTATTTATTTCTGAAACAATATATGATTATTCCAGCGTTTATATCTGAGGAAAATATATTTAGAATGGGAAGGGACCGTAGAGGTGATCTACATCAACAGTTTCATGTCATAAATAAGGAGATTGAGGTGCAGAGAGGTTTTATGATGTGCCATACGAGTGAGAAGTGACAGAGCTGGTATTCAGCCTCTGACTACAAATTCATCCCTCTTTCTTCTGTGTCACCTTTTCACTAATTTGAATGAAGTTTTTGTTTGTTTGTTTTGTTTTGTTTTTGCTTGGGGGAAAGGAGAACTATACAGTGAAAGGATGAGCTTTGAAGGGTTAGTGAAAATAAATAGGATTATTTGTCCTTAGCAGAAAGCAAGAATTAGAGTGCCATGAGAAAAACAAAACAAATAAAACAAAAGCTAATAAAAGACTTTGGATCCTTAATAATTTTGCATTTTTCTTCCAAAGCCATCAGAAGTTATAAGCAATTAAGGAGGGAGTGATAAGGGACAATATGGTATAATTGATCAAAGGCTAGCCTTAAAAACAGTAAGGCCCCAAGTTGAAAGTCTGTCTCTGACAAATACTGTCTATTTGACCATGAACAAGTAAGTCACTTTTCCTCTTTGAACCTTGGGCAACAATCTGAGGTTATAAATTACAAAGAAGCTGTACATCTATATTGATGAAGAGAGTTTTCACAGTGGGAGTTCCTCATACTGATAAATCACAGATCTAGTTTAAAAAAAAAGAAAATGAAAAAAATAGTCCTTCATGATACTTTTGTAGCATTCTGTTTTTACACCTTCTGAACATTTTTCTTTTTTTAAATTTTTTAAAATTTTATTCTGTACTTAAGAAATAAAATAAGAATTTCCACAACCTAGTAGAATAGGGGAAAAAAAAAGATGATTGTACATGAAACTATAAATACATTGCCTACAACTTGTTATTCCTTTTAAATATATAATAAAGTTATCATATCTTTTTTCTTTTTTTCTTGCACCCCACCCTAAAGATAGCTACAATTAGACATAAATATGTATATATATGTAAAACCATTCTATACATCTATTTATCAGGTTTTTTCCCCCTCTGGATGCAGATAGCATCTTCCTTCATATGTCCTTTGTAGTTAATGTGGGTATTTATAACAGTCAAAATGACTTAGTCACTCAAAGTTGTTCTTAAAATAATATTGCTATTACTATTTACTTCTAAATACTTTTTTGGGGAAAATTAATTGATTCCCCTAGTACGGTAAATTCCACAAAGACAGATGTTGAGGCTCATTTATCTTTGTATCTAATCACCTAGTATCTAGCACAATGTTCTGTACATAGTAGGTGCTCAATGAATAAGCATTTGTTGACCTTGATAATGATAAATAAAATTAGCAATAATGAAATAAGTATATAACTATAATAATTATAATAATAAAACTATAATTTTTATAGCACTTTAAGGTTTGCAAACCATTCTACATATGCTATCTTTTTTCACCTTCTCAATAATCCTATGAAGTATTCAAGGGAATTGTGGTCAAGACAATGTGGATTCAAATATGGCCTTTGATACCAATTCTGTGACCATTGGCAAATTGCTTAATCCTTTTGAGCTTCAGTTTTTGGAAACAGGAATTATAATAATATCAGGAGTGTAGTAATTCAGAGTTGCTATGAGGTTCCAATGATGTAATATATGGAAAGAATGATTAAAAACTTGAAAATATTACATAAGTGCCAGTTGTTACTATTATGATGTATAGCAACATACACCCACTTCAAACCTAGATGGGATGAGAGGTACAAGTTTACCTACTTTCCTCCTGTAAGATAAGCATATTCCCCCTTCCCCTGCATTATTCTTATTTCAACTTAATGTATTTTTTCTGGTTTTTTTAGTTATGAGGTATATTAATATTTCTATATTATATATACCTACAAACTGCCTTTTCAAAATTTAAAATGCATATTCAGGTAGCCTGAATTCAACAAATAAAACCTAACACTTTTAGGTAAAAAAAAAATAACATATCACTAAATTTGCATGTTTACCTTTGCCATGGACCTGAAAATGTCATTTATCGCCTTCTTAAGGGCCTTAAACTCTATCCTATCCTATAGGAGTATTAGTGAATTATGTGTTCAAAAATAACTAAATTAGAAATAATGAGTCCAGAGAATTAAATGTTTCAACAGACACCTTATAGGGTAAGAGGAATACATTAAACAGGGGAGACCATGAGAAGAGTAGCTGGTTATTGCAGTTTAATATACTAAGTCCATGAATAATTTAAAAAGGAAAATGTATCTCCCAGAAAATTGGTAATCCTGAGCAAGTAGACTTTTAAATGATTTTTATAATACTTTGCAGTAATCTGGTGAGACAGACAGTGCTTGGTAAGTTCATGGTACAAAGGTTAGTGTAGGGACTAGGCCTATGATTTCATTGTTACAGAAAACTTCCTATATGTATCACAGGTAGGATTTAAACCTAGGTTTTCTTATTTACTAAGCTGATTCATGATCCACTAACCATGCTGCCATGATTTTATACAAAGTATAATGTTTACATATTGATATTACTTTAGCAATTAATGACATGGACATTCAGACTGGTAGTACAACTATTGTTGTACTATACATATATTGTGCTAGAAACATACACACACACACACACACACATATATATGTGTGTGTGTGTATATATATATATATATATATATATATATATATATAGTACAATAAATACAATAAGTACAACTGATGAAGGGAATCAGTAATTAGGATAGATGAGCATCTGAATTTCTGGCCCTTAATAAAATACATGAAACTGAGTTCCATTATAAAGAATATAAAAAGAGAGAGCTGAAAAACATGGGAAATAATAGATGAATGCATATATTTATAGCTTTACATTTACGAAACATTTATCTCACAACTTCCAGAAGTAAAGACCTTTAATACCATCAGCTGCTAACTAACTGTGGGGTAAAAGTATTATGAAGTAGAGACAGGGAGAGAGTCTAAACAGAAATAGGAAATGTAGTATTTGTCTGAAATTACATAGATTATGCAAACTTAAACATTATGCAAATTAATTAAGAGGCATTTATTAAGTGCTTACTTAATGTAAAGTACTGTGCTAAGTATTAGGAGTACAAATACAAAAGTTCCTGACCTCAGGGAGTTTTTATTCTGATGGGAAGACAACACATATTCGATACTAGTGCCCAGAGAAGAGTTTTTGTTTGGGTAGCCACAGTGATGGTGGAGTTGATCTATAGGATAGTCATTGAGCATACCCTTTCCAGAAGCAGTAATGGTAAAGTTGATTGATTACTGTGTCCAATTCAAGAACAAGGAAAAGGAATGGGTAGAAGGGTAAGAGAAAGGAAAGCAAGAAAAGGGATATTTGACTACATTAGCTTGTACTCATTCAACAGTCAAGACAGCTCAGCTCCATCCAGGTTTGGAATAGATGAGTGCATCAACTTACCCCAAGACTAGGGTTTCTGGATGTGGTTTCTGGAGGTCTAGTCTAGAGAGTCCTGTTGCAGATAAGTAAAAGCTGGTAAGCAGCAGAAGCATGCGCATCAGCAAGATGTATTTTATAAGAGCTAGAATTCATTAAGAGAAGAATGAGTTAACTCAGGTCATGTGTATGCCTATACACATATGTCTATGCGTGTATATATGTATATGTGTGCATATATATATATATGCACACATATACATACACAATATATATATAAATTTATGTACAAAAATACAAATTTATATGCAAATATAAATGATATAAAATAAAATATTCACCTTTTAGGAGTGCTAAAAAAGGATATTTATTTGTTAATTTTTTAGGTTCATTTTAGGAGTTTTGATTGTAAATTAAATGCATACTCATACTATTATATCTTAGTTTGAGGAGCAGAAGTATCTAAGGCTAATTTACTTACCTTAGATAAATACCAAATTCATTGATTTTAAATTTAACCAGGCTGCTTTGACTATCACTGCTGAGAATTATATTTCTATTTGATAAAATACTAGTTTTCATTTGAATTTTTCATTCCAAGGCACAAATATACCAACTGCTTAAATTCAGAAAAGATTAAGCAATTATCTGGTGTGTGTGTGTGTGTGTGTGTGTGTGTGTGTGTGTGTGTGTTTTCCCAGATAGCGGATACATATAACTGAATCATGCAATGGTTCTGTTTGGGGTCACTGCACAAAATGTAGGCAATTTGAGCCAACTGTCTAGCAAAGGAACAGGAAATATAATGGGATCAGTGGTAAGGAGAGAAGAAGAGTGGATCCAATAAAAATAATTGTCCTTCTATTTGCCACTGTCTATTGGAGGATATGTAAAAAATGTGCTAAATCCCAAATAAAGACAGCAGAGTAGATTTGGAATCAAAGCTACCCAAATTAAGTCTTAATCTAAAATGCCTGGTGAATGAACTCTCAGTCTATCAAATAGATATGATAAATGATACCATTAATAAGAAATTTATAAATTCAAAATTATTTTAAATTCCTGAGCAAACACAAATTAAAGAATTTAGATTTTTTTTCCATCCAAAATTTCTGTCAAAGGTAAGGTTGAGGGAAATATACATTTGGTTATGAATCTAGTGATGAAAAAAGGAGATTTGGATTTTTGGTCTTGGAGACTCAAAACTTTGGGTTTCAAGCACAAGAATTATCTGAGGGATATGGTACACTAAAAAAGTTAAGAAGAGATGTTTTAAAACACATGCGCGCGCACGCACACACACACACACACACTCACCAAAATGAAAACAAATAAACAAAAATCCTGGTTTATACTTGAAAATCAGGAAGGTTTTAAATTGAAGAAATAAGGAGAAAGTAGAATACTTCCTACATCTCCTTGTCACACCTGCTAGCATAAAGAATAACATGTATAAGATAGATAGAAGAATAGAAAAAGAGAGGAATAATAATTCAATAATGAAAAATTTCTGGAAGACAGTCATAAAAAACAATGTTCTGAGGTATATGCATTCAAATGCATATAGCATGATTAAGAAAGAGAATGAACTAAATCTCTTATTGCAAGGAACCAAATTAGAATTTGTACACATGTATACACATGAATTTGTACACATTCTTCATGTGAGGAAATCCAGGGAGCCTGGGAAGGAAACACCACAGAGAGGATTTGGATGAGAATCAAAGGAAGGAGAAAGTGATCTGATAATGCCACAGGTTATACTACTAGTTTCCCAAGCAGCAAGAATAATTAGAGGAAGATTTTGAGGAATGGGTAACAAATTTGCAATGGAAGTATGATGAGTTGCCCCCCCAAACCAAACCCAAATTTTCTTAATGAGATTACAGGGCCTAAACATTGCTACAGGAATCTGAAAGCCACCTCCCCATGTGGTTAACATGTGTATTAAAACGTAATTGATTGACCTTCAATGATTGATGTTGCTTCCTGATGACCAGTTGACTGAAGCTCAGGATTTAGACTATTTTCAGAGGAGTCACACTCTATGTTGTTTGTAAGAGTGAGTCACTTTGTTTTTTGTCCCTTTTAATTTTCCTAAACTTTCTCTCCTTCCTTGGCCTTCAGATAAAAGAATGGTAAGGAAAAATAAAAAAAGAAAATTTCCCTTTCTACCCTCTTCTCCACCCACCAGAGCTCAAGAAACTGTGACTTGCTTTAGAAATGCATGGGTGAAGGACAGGAGGTATCCCAGCAAGCCAGTGGCAAGGTCCACCTCTGCATACCAGTGGGAGATCCTGAGACCCAAATTGATGGCACAGGCAACTGCCAACATCAGGAACCCCCAAGAGCCTCAATACAGGCAGGGGAACCAGTAGACACCACCTCAGAAAACCACCGTGGGCAATGGCGTTCTCCAGGAGCTAAATTGCTTAGTGCCTCAAGACAACTGTGGGAAGCACAACTCCAAGAGGCAAAACTCCAGGCTAACAGACATCCACTATCAGCAAAACAAGGCCTGGGTGAGCAGGAAAAGAAGCTTGGGTAAGTGTCTCCTTTGCTCCAGCAGGAGAGCTCATTTTTTTTAAAGTCAGGAAATAGGCAAACACCATGCACAAAAAGCAATAATGGACAATGACCATGGATTCTTATTATAGGGAAAGGGAAGATCAAGGAACACATTTAGAAGAGGACAACATTGCTAATATGCCCACAGCCAACATCTCAAAGGGAAATATGAACTGGTCTCAAGCCTGAAAAGCCTTTTTGGAAGAGCCCAAGAAGGATTTTAAAAGTCAAATAAGAGAGATAGAAGAAAAATTAGGAAAAGAAATTAGAGATATGCAAGAGAGAGTCAATAGTTTGGAAAAGGAAGGACAAAAATTAACTGTAGAAAACAAATCCTTAAAAAGTAGAATTGGCCAAATGGAAAAGGAGGTACAAAATCTAAAAGAAGAGAACAACTCCTTAAAAATAGAATTGGGCAAGCAGAAGCTAATGACTTGTGAGAGAGCAAGAGTGAGTTAAACAGAAACAAAAGAACGAAAAAATAGAGGAAAACATAAAATAACTCATTGGTAAAACAACTGACCTGGAAAAACAGATCCAGGAGAGATAATTTAAAAATTATTGGTCTGCTTAAAAACCATGATGAAAAAAAGAGCCTGCACAACATTCTTAAGGAAATCATCAAAGAAAACTGCCCTAAGTTCTAGAACCAGAGGGTAAATTAGTCATTAAAAAAATTCATTGATCACCTCCTGAAAGGGATACCAAATTGAAAACACCAAGGAATGTTATAGCCAAATTCCAGAATTACGAGATCAAAGAGAAGATACTGCAAGTGGACAGAAAGAAACAAATTGAATATCATGAAACCAGAGTCAGGATTATGCAGGATCATGCAGCTTCCACATCAAAAGATCGGGGGGCATGGAAGAAAATATTCTGTAAGGCAAAGGAGCTGGGAGTACAACCAAGTGAACTACCCAGTACAACCAAGTTCAACTACCCAGTGAAACTGAGCATAATCTTTCAGGGGATGAGATAGACATTCAACAAAATAGGGGACTTCCAAACCTTCCTGATGAAAAGACCAAAGCTCAACAGAAAATTTGACCTTCAAATACAAGATTTCAGAGAGGCATGAAAAGCTAACTAGGAAAGAAGACAAGAACAACAATATGTTATTAATACGGACAAACTGTTTATATTGGTACAAGGGAAGATGACACTTGTAACTCTTGAAAACTGTAATGTTATGACATTTAAAAGGGGCATACTTAGACAGAGGGCATGAGTATAAGTTGACTTTGATGTGATGATTAAAAAATCAAATTAAGTGATGAAAAGGGATTGTATTGGGAGAAGAGGAAAGGAGGAGGCAGACAAGATTAAATTACATCATATGAAAAGGCACAAAAACCTAATACAGAAGAGGGAAAGAAGGGAGAGAGATGAGTATTGTTTGAACCTTACTTTCATCAGATTTGGTTCAAGGGGGGAATAATATAATCAGTTAGGTATAGAAATCTAACTTACCCTATAGGAAGTAGAAGGGGGAAGGGAAAAGAAAAGGAAAAGTGTGAATAGAAGGGAGGGAAGAAATGGAAAAAGATAAGGGGGAAGAAAAGGAAGGGCAGACTGAGGGAGGTGGTGGTCAAAAGCAAAACTCTGCTGAGGGGAGAAAGGAAGAAAAGAGAGAGAAAAGCATAAACAGGGTGGAGGAGAGGGAATAAGATGGAGAGGAAGACACAGATAGTAATCATAACTGTGAATGTGAATGGGATGAACTCTCTCATAAAATGGAAATGGACAGCAGAGTGGATTATGAACCATAATCCCCCAATATGTTGTTTACAAGAAATACATTTGAAGCAGAGGGATACACATAGAGTAAAGGTAAAAGGCTAGAGCAGAATATATTATGCTTTAGCTGAAAAAAAAAAAGCAAGGGTAGCAATCCTGAGCTCAGACTAAGCAAAAGCAAAAATAAATCTAACTAAAAGAGATAAGAAAAGAAACTACATCCTGCTAAAAGGTACCATAGACAATGAAGTAACATCATTACTAAACATACATGCAACAAGTAGTATGGCATCCAAATTCTTAAAGGAGAAGTTAAGGGAGATACAGGAAAAATTAACAAAACTATACTAGTGAGGGACCGCAACCACCCCCTCTCAGAACTAGATAAATCTAACCACAAAATAAATAAGAAAGAAGTTAAGGAGATGAACAGAATATTAGGAAAGTTAAATATGGTTGACCTCTGGAGAAAACTGAAAGAGGACAGAAAGGAATATACCTTTTTCTTGCAGGACATGGCACTGACACAAAAATTAACCATGTACTAGGGCATAAAAACATCATAATCCAATGCAGAAAGACAGAAATATTAAATGCATCCTTTTCAGATCATAATGTAATAAAAATTACATGTAATAAAGGGCTATGGAAAGATAAACTAATTAACTGGAAAGTAAATAATCTAATCCTAAAGAATGAGTGGGTCAAACAACAAATCACAGAAACAATTAATAACTTCATCCAAGAGAATGACAACAATGAGACAACATACCAAAACTTATGGGATGAAGTGAAAGTGGTCCTTAGGGGAAACTTTATATCTCTAAATGCTTACATGAATAGAATAGAGAAAGGAGAGATCCATGAATTGGACATGCACCTAAAAAAGCTAGAAAAAGAATAAATTAAAAACCCCCAATTAAATATCAAATTAGAAATTCTGAATACCAAAGGAGAGATTAATTGAAATTAAGAAAACTATTGAACTAATAAATAAAACTAAGAACTGGTTTTATTAAAAAAAAAACAATAAAATGGATAAACCTTTGGTTAATTTGATTTAAAAAAAAAAGAAGTAAGAAAACCAAATTACCAGTATGAAAAATGAAAAAGGGTGAATTCACCACTAATGAAGAGGAAATCAAAACAATAATTAGGAGGTATTTTGCCAATAACTGGGTGTCAATGAATTTGACAATCAGTAAAATGGATGAATATTTACAAAAATATAAATTGTCCAAATTAATGGAAGAGGAAATAAAATGCTTAACTCCATTTTAGGAAAATAAATTGAACAAGCCATCAATGAACTCCCTAAGAAAAAATCTCCAGGACCAGATGGATTTACAAGTGAATTCTATCAAACATTTAAAGAACAACTAACTCCAACACTATATAAACTGCTTGGGAAAATAGGTAAAGAAGAAATTCTACTAAATACTTTTTATGATACAAATATCATGCTGATATCTAAACTGGGAAGAGCTAAAACAAAGAAAGAAAATTATAGAGCAATCTCCCTAATGAATATAGATGAAAAAATTTTAAATATCAGCAAAGTGATTACAACAACTTATCTTGAGGATAATACACTATGACCAGGTAGAATTTACACCAGGAATGCATGGTTGGTTCAATATTAGGAAAACTATCAGCATAATTGACCATACCCACAACAAAACTGACAGAAATCATATGATTATCTCAGAAGACCTGGATTTTGCTACTACTTGTGTGATTTTGGGGAAGTCATTTAATTTCTCTGGGCCTTGGGTTCCTCATTTGTAAAATTGGGAAAATAGACTAAGTTATCTCTAAGGTACCCTCCAACTCTAAAATTCTATGATGCCTCTGAAACATCCAGTTTAGCTACCAATTTCTTAATGGCTTAAGATAATTATTTGGGTCAGAAAAAAACTCTTTGGCAACATATTTTCATCTTAGAGAATAAATCATGTAACAATCATGTGATGATCCCCTTAGAACAGGGGAATGTTATTATACTCAGTTTTGCTGGGTAGGTGATTCTTGGTTGTAATCCTATCTCCTTTGACCTCATGAATATTATATTCCAAGCCCTCTGGTCCCTTAATGTAGAAGCTGCTAAATCTTGTGTTATCCTGATTATATTTCCACAATACTTGAATTGTTTCTTTCTGGTCACTTGCAATACTTTCTCCTTGACCTGCGAACTCTGGAATTAGGCTACAATATTCCTAGTAGTTTTCCTATGGGGATCTCTTTCAGGAGGTGATCAGTTGATTCTTTCAATTTCTATTTTACCCTCTGGTTCTAGAATAACAGGGCAGTTTTCCTTGATAATTTCTTGAAAGATGATGTCTGGCTCTTTTTTTTTTTTGTTCATGGCTTTCAGGCAGTCCAGTAATTTTTAAATTATCTCTCCTATATCTATTTTCTAGGTCAGTTGTTTTTCCAATGAAATATTTCACATCATCTTTTTTTTTCCATTCTTTTGGTTTTGTTTTACAATTTCTTGATTTCTCATGAAGTCATTAGCTTCCATTTGTTCCATTCTAATTTTTAAGGAATTATGTTCTTCAGTGAGCATTTGGACTTTCTTTTCCATTTGACCAATTCTGCTTTTGAAGTCATTTTTCTCCTCATTGGTGCTTTGGACCTCTTTTGCCCTTTGGATTAATCTATTTTTTTTTTAAGGTGTTATTTTCTTCAGTATTTTTTGGGGTCTCCTTTAGCAAGCTGTTGACTTTTTTCTTATGATTTTCTTGCATCACTCTCATTTCTCTTCCCAGTTTTTCCTCTACTTCTCTTACATGCTTCTCAAAATCCTTTTAGAGCTCTTCATTGGCCTCGGACTGATTCATATTTTTCTTGGAGGCTTTGGATGTAGGAAATTTGTCTTTGTTGTCTTCTTCTGGTTTTATGTTTTGAACTTCTTTGTCACCAAAGTAAGATTCTATGGTCTGACTTTTTTTGCACTGTTTGCTCATGATCCCAGCCAATTACATGAGTTTTAAACTCTTTGTTAAGGTAGGGGGTCTGCTTCCAATGTGGAGAATATACTGTCCCAAACTTTGGGAGTGTTACACAGTTGTATTCAGAGATGCTTTTAGTAACCTGTAAATTTTCAGTTCTTCCAAGGTGGTATGATGAAGGGCAAAGTGTTAACTCCTTTCCTGGCATGTGCTCTGGCCTATGAATGACCACAAGCACTCTTTTCTGCCTTTGAACAGTGAGGAGGATTCCCTCTTCACTGCCACTACAAGCTCCATCATGCCAGTGTTCCTCCTTGCTCCGGGATTATCAACCAGAACTATAACCCAGATCCAAGCGCATGCAAAGCAAGAAAATTCTACCTCAGCACCAGCAAAGAGATTCCTGCAATCCCCCTATGATCAGCCACTTGATTCCCTCACTGTCTGTGGGTCAGGAGTTTCAGAAGCAGCTGCCACCCCAGGGCTGCACCATGACTGGGGCTGGACCTTTCCTACTGACCTTCTAAGTTGTGTTTGGTGTTTGTGGGTTGAGAAGTCTGGAAACCACTACAGGTCCCCTTGATTTAATCACCTTAAGAGTGCTCCAGGATCACTGAGGCCTGGTCTTTGCCTGTGTGGCTCATGCTGAACTGTGTTCCTCTCCCAGTCTGGCACAATAGACCTTTCTAATCAACCATCCAGGTTGTCTTGGGCTGGAAATTTGTTTCACTCTGTCTTTTTTGTGAGTTCTGCTGCTCTAGAATTTGTTTAGAGACATTTTTACAGGTATTTAGAGGGGTTTGGGGGAGAGCTCAAAGTCACTGCTTTTACTCCACCATCTTGGCCCCACCTCCCTCCAATGCTTGATTGAAATTACATTTTAGTATTAATTAGTTTTAATCAAATTATAATTCATTGATTAACCAACAAAGAAAAAAGATTAATACAATGATTAACAATCAGTCTTATAGATACAGAAATATAAAGGACTTTACAATTCACCTTAAATACACCCCATTCATTTCACAGATAAGGAACTTAGGCTGACAGAGTTAAGTGATTTACCCAAGATCATATAGGTAATAACAAGCAAAGGTGGCATTTGAATCCAAGTCTTTTAATTTCAAATACATCCCTACTTTCCACCATGCCCTACTGCCTCCCCTGAATTAAAAATTCTTGATTGAAATACTTGATTGAGCCTCCATCAACACAACAAGTGCTAGGATTTTTTTTTGTATATATAGTTTTGGGATTTCAAGGATTACAGTTATAGAATCATAGGTTTAGAGTTAGAAGAAACAGTAGAGTTCATCAAATTCAACCTCCTCATTTTACAAATGAG
Organism: Vombatus ursinus; assembly: GCF_900497805.2. NCBI lineage: Eukaryota > Metazoa > Chordata > Mammalia > Diprotodontia > Vombatidae > Vombatus > Vombatus ursinus. The sequence continues at coordinate 5,594,340 of NW_020954608.1, read as the reverse complement.
AAAATCAAAGCAGGCAGAGGTTAAATTACTTGTCTAGGGCCACACATGCAATAAGTCTGAAGTAGGATTTGAACCCAGGTTTTACTGGGGACAAGTTAGGCATTCTACCCACTACCCCACATGGCAAAAAAAGACCATTGAGAGAGTGGAAAAAGAGGCATTTTAATATGAAGACAATCTTTGATGATGCCATAATTTTACCTTCAGAGAGTTCTATCTACCTCCTATTGGGCAAGTGACAGTGTGTATGAATATATTTTTGTCATACAATTACAAAGACAGGGAGCACTGCATCCAATGAGTCATGAATTTCTTTTTAAAGGTTAACATCTTTTCCAGGGTATTTGTCCCTTCAAGATGCTATTACATAGAATAACTATACTAACAAATCTCCATTTAAAAATATTCCATAATTTAGTTCACCTTTACTTCTCTATCCCTTAATTGTCCAAATTGGTGAGTTTTCAACATCACATGAAAGATGCAAAGGGAATACTTCCTTGAGGAAAACAGAATCTCTCAAAGCAGGATGAAGACATGGGCTTTACCTAATACAATTTTGGCTTTGTCAGATCATAAGAAATGCCAAATGGCCTGCTATCACCTTCTGAGACCTCTTCAATGAGCAGTAATGAAAAGATGTTTCCTACTAGAATATACCCAAATGAATCATCGGAGTCCTGTTAACATTGTTGACAGATTTAAAAGACTTAGCATGGCTCTGCTTCTTCCAAAGAAACTCATTGAATACTCCAAACCCTTAAAAAATACACAATGTATCTAGCTAAAATTTCACACATCAGTAACCATGAGATGACATCAAATAATTTTGAGGTTTTCCTGTAAGAATAACTCATGTTTATTTAGCATTTTATGGCATATAAAGTGCTTTGCTCACAATAACTCATTTAATTAGTTTTGCAAGTATCATCATGTCCATTTGGTATATGAGGAAAATTAAGAATGATACAGGTAAACTAGCTGGCCTGCATTCATATGGCTAATAAATGTCAGATCCAGGACCTAAACTCAGGTATAATGAAATGCATGAAAATAATGAAGAGTTGATTCATGGGAAGAGAATTAGATGAGTTTTAAGGTCCCTTCCAAAATTTAGGTGCTATGAAAATTTAGTGTAAACACCTTAAGGGAAAGGGATATTTTGTTCTTGTCTTTGCATCTCTAGTACTTTGCACATGGCAGACAATAATAATCTCAGGCCATATGATAAACAGATTTTAAAATTATATAACTAAATCCTAAACAGATAGCATTTTACAAAGCAACAGAAAAGTCTAATAATAGCTACATGCTGTGGTAAGAGAAATATCTACCAGAGTCCCTGATGTAACCCAGGCTATTTTTTTTTCATTTAAATGTTATTTAAACTTTCCTCAATGCTTAATTTACTTTTAGTCATCTGATAATCCCAAAAAAGCCAACAGGTGCTCCAATTGGACGTTGCTGCTTGACTGGTGGATCACCATGGTTGACACAGAAATAGAAGAACTGTGCTCAAATAGTCTATGCATGTCTATTTTATTCCATTCACAGCCAAAGTATCAAACCAGCCTTTCTAGGCTTGATTTATTACACATGCAGCTCGACTTACAGAATGTAACTCATATTGGTTTACTTCTAGATGAAAACTAAAAAATGATGAATGTCCAGTGTTAGAACCAAAAGGCATTCCATGGGTGACATCTACACAAACTTAACCAACCATATGTTAGCAAAAAGAAAAATCATTAATCAAACTGTTAAGTCAAATGGATTTGTTTACAAAACAGAAGGAAGGGTTCCTGAAGACCAAAAGTAGATCAGATCATGGGTACTAAAATTACAGTTTTAATCTTTCATTTCTGGTAGCCATCTAGAAATATCACCCTAAAAGAACCTAGAATTTTTGACTCATGCAGATTTTGAAGGAAAATAGTAGGAAATGCCAGAATATCACTGACAGCTACAAAAATTTAACCCCTAATGAATAACTAAAAAAGTAAAATTAGTGTTTGGAATTATCCACTAGAACATTATTGTTTTTCATAAATTAATAAATGACAAATTCTCATGCTACCCAATTCAAACCATATTACATTCTTGAGAAATCATCTAACAGACATTATTTAAGGTGAAATTGTCACCCACAATTGCCTGGATATAACATTGACCCATAAAATTTTAAGAAAAATGTTTTTAAATGATTTTTATTGATACATGTTTGCTTTGACATCATCTCCATTCCCCCTTTGTCTTTTCTTCTTGTTACCTCCTAGAAAGCCATTCCTAATAACAATGATCATTTTCAAAGATGAAAATGTAGAAAGAGAAAAAAAATCAGTAAACCCATTCAACACATTTAAGAACTCTAATATTTTATGTAACACTCCATACCTATCATTTACCATCCTACACCACTTCTATAAAGGAGTACAGAAAGGCGTATTCTCATATCTTTCTTTGGGTTATTTGTTCTTTAAAATTTCAGAATATTTATATGCAGTTGTGTTGTGGTTGAGGAATGATAGTTTTAATAAGTCACCATAACAAATACAGACCAGAACTCCAAACTGCATGGAATGAAAAGTTCTCAAAATGTAGAGACCTTGATGGAGGAGAGATCAAAAAAGGGGAAAAGAAAGAACTGTACATTAACCTTATCATCTTCCCTGCTACTGGAGATGTCCAGAAGATTCTTTTAATGAATATACCAAAGATGAAAATATATCCCAAAACTTTCACTTAATCAAAAAATAATAATTTCATCCACCTATGGTATAGTAACTTGCTCATGGTTAGGCCCTCCAAAACTCTCAGAGGTGTGAGCTGAACTTTCGTTTTCATGACTCTTAGTCATATAAATCTTTTTTTTTTAGTATTTTATTTTTCCCCAGTGACATGTAAAAATAATTTTTAACATTCTTTTTTAAACTTTGAGGTCTAAATTCTCCACCTTCCTCCCTCCCCATGCTCCTCTCTCATTGATAAGGTAAGCAGTTTGATATAGGTTATACAGGTGTAGTCATGCAAAATATTTCTATGGTAGTCATGTTGTGAAAAAAATAGACCAAAAAATAATCAAGAAAAATAAAGTTTAAAATGTATGCTTCAATCTGAAAACTATTTATATCTTTTGATCATTTATCAATTGAGGAATGGCTCTTATTTTTATAAATTTGATTCAGCTATCTATATGTTTGAGAAATGAGGTCTTTATCAGAGAAACTGGTTTCAATTTTTTTCACAGTTATTCTTCTTAATTGTATTTTTTTCCATCTTATTTTCCCCTGGTTTATTCTATTCTCTCTCTCCTTTCACCCGGTACCTCCTCAAAAGTGTTTTATTCTGATTACCACCTCCTTCAATCTGTATCCCTTCTATCACCCCCCTTCTCTTATTCCCTTCCCCTATTATTTTCCTGTAGGGTAAGATAGATTTCTATTCTCAATTGAGTGTGCATATTATTCCCTCTTTGAGCCATTTCTGATGAGAGTAGGGTTTGCTTACTTCCGCTCACCTCCCTCCCTCTCCCCTCCACTGTAAAATCTTTTTTCTTGCCTCTTTTATGTGAGATAATTTACTACATTCTACCTCTACTTTCCCCTTTATCACTTTCAACCCTTAATTTTATTTTTTCAGATATTATTTCTTCATATTCGTCTCACACTTGTGCCCTCTGTCTATATATGTTCCTTCTAGCTGTCTTAATAATGAAAAAGTTCCTATGAGTTACAAGTACCATATTCCCATGTAGGAATGCAAGCAGTGTAACCTTATTAAGTCCCTTATAATTTCCTTTTCCTGTTTACCTTTTTATGCTTCTCTTTAGTCTTGTTTTTGAAAATCAGATTTTCTATTTAGTTCTTTTCATCAAGAATGTTTGAAAATCCTCTATTTCACTGAATGTACATTTTTCCCCTAAAGATTTATACTCAAGTTTTGCTGGGTAGGTGATTCTTGGTTGTAACCTTAGTTCCTTTGCCCTCTGGAATATCATATTCCAAGACCACTGGTGGAAGGTGGAAGCTGCTAAGTCTTGTATTATCCTGACCATGGCTCCATGATACTTGAATTGCTTTTTTCTGAACATACTTGCAACATATTCTTCTTGACCTGGGGGCTCTGGAATTTAACTATAATAGTCCTTGGAGTTTTCATTTTGGGATGTCTTTCAGGAGGTGATTGGTGGATTCTTTCAATTTCTATTTTACCCAGTGGATCAAGAATATCAGGGAAGTATTCCTTGATAATTTCTTGAAAGATGATATCTAGGCTATTTTTTTGATCATGTATTTCAGATAGTCCAATAGTTTTTAAATTATCTCTCCTGGATCTATTTTCCAGGTCAGTTGTTTTTCCAATGAGACATTTCACATTGTCTTCTATTTTTTTTTCAATCTTTACTAGCTTCCATTCTAATTTTTAAGGAATTGTTTTCTTCACTGAGCTTTTTTTTCACCTTTTCCATTTGGCCAATTTTACTTCTTAAGGAGGCGGGTTTTTTTTTTTTTTTTTTTTTTTTACTATTTGGTCTAGTCTGTTTCTTAAAGTGTTACTTTTTCAGTATTTTTTTGTATCTCCCTTACCAAGTTGCTGACTCACTTTTCATTATTTTTTTTTGTATCACTCTCATTTCTCTTCCTAATTTTTCCTCTACCCCTCTTATTTGATTTTCAAAATCCTTTCTGAGCTCTTCCACAGCCTGAGACCATTTCAAATTTTTCTTGGAGGCTTTGATGTAGACGTTTTGACTTTGTTGCCTTCTTCTGAGTGTGTGTTTTGATCTTCTTTCAATCTTTCAATAGTCAGAATATTTTTTCTGTTGTTTGCTCATTTTCCCAACCTATTACTAGGTTTTTAACTCTTTGTTAAAATAGGGCTCTGCTTCCAGTGTGGAGGGTGCACTGTCCTAAGCTTTAGGGGTTTTGTGCAGCTATTTTTCAGATAATTCTAGGGACCTGCAAATTTTCAGTTCTTCGAAGGTAATATGATAGAAGGAGAGGTGTTTACTACTCTTGTGACCTGTGCTGTGGTCTGTGAGTGACCACAAGCAATCTTTTCTGCCCTGGAACTGTGAGGAGGGTCACGGTTCCATTGCTGTGGCAAACTGTTGTTCTAGTGCTTCTCCTCACCCTGGGACAGCCACCCAGGACAATGATCCAGATCAGAGTATGGGCAAAGCAACAGAGTCCTGCCCCAGGGCTAGAAAAGACATCCCCTGTTACCATTGCGGGTGGAGAGCTCCAGAAGCATCCTCTGCCACTGTTACTGCTGATTCAGTGACTCCCAAGGTTGGCTCCTGGTTTACTGTGGCTGGGAGTCTGCTGGTGCAGCCTATGCTGGACTGCCTCACTCTCACTCAGGTGTGACAGACCTTTCCTACTGATCTTTTAAGTTTCCTTTGGTCTCTTTGGGCTGAGAGCTCTGAAACCACCACTGCTGATTCTGATTACCCCTGAGGCCTGCTCCCAGTTTTCTGAGGCTGGGGCTGAGCTGTCACAGCCTGTGCTGGACTGAATTCCTCTCTTACCCTGGTGCAGCAGACTTTTTTTGCCAATCTTCCAGGTTGTGTTGGCCTAGAAAATTGTTTCATTCTGTCTTTTTGTGGCTTCTGCCACTCTAGAATTTGTTTAGAGTCATTATTTAAAGTTTTTTGGAGGAGTCTGGGGGAGAGCTCAGGAGAGTGGTTGCCTTTACTCTGCCATCTTGGCTCTGTCTCCCCGTGTAAATCTTTATGAGAATGTTTGCCAGCCTCTCTTAAAAGATCCCTTTCTCCTTGACCTTTTTAACCTAATGAGAGCTAAGGAACTGGTCAAGAAGACATAGGCATTTACAAACCCTTCCATGAAAAGGATGATCTTCAACAGTAAAGAATAATAGCCCTCACCCTGAACAGAACCTTCTTCAGCAGAAAACAGCCTAAAAATCTTAATATTAATGAACATGTACCTATATTCAGCTGAGCTCCAATAGTAAAATTTCTAAAGATTTCAAAACAGGGAAAGAACATTCAACTTTCATTTAATACAAATTTGGAATAGAAGGTACACAGGTTCTAGTAATAGCTGCATGCTATTTGAGTGCACATTTCTTTAAACAGGAATCTTGTTATGTCAGATTCATGAACTCTATTCACTTTGGTAACCATCAGCATATTCAGATAATTGGTCATGTGAGCTGCCCTTGAGTTCCTAGCAACTGTCAATTAAGTTTATTCTGAATGCTGCTGCTATAAGCTAAGACAGATGACTCAGCTGCTTGAAGGGGACAGTATTAGAAAAGCATCCTTCGGAATCCCTTTGGAAGTTTAGAGCAGAAAATCTGATATGTAAATTCTTCTTTACATCAGCATTGTAATATATATCTTAGAAAATTCTGATAACCTCCAAAGCAGGTCCTTTTTTTTTTCTTTAGAAATTACGAGTGAATTACTTATATTTGACAATGAAAATATCCATAATTAGAGTTGGCATATAACTACTTGAATGCACCATTGAAGTTTTCCAAAGGTGTTTTAGAAAAGGATATTAAATTAAATTAAAATTTAAAAATTAGTAGGAATTGTCCAAATATATTAATTAGACCATAATGGTAGCTTCATGTCTATCCCTGATATCTTCTTGCCTTAATTTGTTGTTACCTTATTTGTGCAAAACAAACATCAACAAAAACTATCTGAGCAGTAGAAAAATCTTGCCTTTTTACATGCTGTTTTTAACATAGTAAGAAGATGGTTCACCAATATAATGTTTTTTAATTAATATTTTTCAAATTATTTTAATTTCTAGTAATGATAATGCCAAACAGGTCTGTGATTTCACCAGTATAGGGAACTAGTGGTATGAGAAATCCATCCACCAAAATAGATATATGGGAGTTTTACCTGAAGCACACATACATTAAAAGACTCACCCAAAGTCAATTATTAAGTGTCAAAGGCAGGACTTTGAGCCCAGGTTTCCCTGATTACTAGCCTAGATCACTGCACTCTACTGACTCTAATAACAAAGCATTGTAGCATTTTAAGAAGTGAATGAGAATTTTACAATACCTTTCATTATATAGATGAAGAAACTGAGGCCCTAAAAAGGGAAGTGACTAGGCTCTACATGTAGTAAGTAGATGTAGCAGTGTAGCAGAATGGACACCAGTGGTCTAATCAAGACACCTGAGTTCAAATCTTAGCTTTCTTACTACCTATGTGATCTCAGGCAACTCATGTCTTACTTATATCTGGACTTCAGGTGCCTTTGGGAGGTGAACTAGATAGTCTATAAGATTCTTTCTAATGCTGATTCTTAGATTCAAACTCATGCTTGAACCCAAATGTCTTGTCTCCAAAAGCAGTTCTATTTTTGCTCTATGACATTTCCCTTTGCTGGGCAGTCATAAATACTCTCTTTTCCAGCAACCCTTGTGATTAAGCACCCCCGTTTTCAAGACTGACTAAAGGGCATTGCATTTTTCCTTGTATGAAGTCAATTTGTAAGTAAGTCTAAGGTTGGCCTAATTAACATTATGCCCTAACCAAAGAATCCTTACAGCATTATAATGACCTCCCTTTCCATGCAGAAGGTGTTACATTTAAAAATTTAAGGCATACTTTATATCAATTGCAGGGAAGTTGTCCACATTAAGTCATTGCTCAGCTGAACATGTGTGATTTGGATAATTATGCAGTTTATTCTTTTTATTTACGAAGCATCACATTAAAGTTTAAGTCAAGATTTATGATTGGTTGTAGATTTCCTATGCATAGCAAACAGCAACTGATATATAGGTTCAGAAGCTGAGAGATCAGCTTTCAGAACCAACAGTTTAGTATTGAAAGTTAAAATGAACCTACAGAAAAAGACAGATCTTGGAACAAAAGCAGGCCCAAGCCTAGAATCTTGTTGACTTGGCACTGACTAGAAGTTAGCAGGAAAAAGATGTCATAAGTGGGGTTGCATTCTACCCATGCTGGGACAGACAATTCTACTACCTCTGACATTCTAGGTAAGTTTTTCTTCTCTTTTCTTTTCAAGTTTTATTGTTGTCTTCCACATTTAGCCACCATACTTTCTCTTTAACACTTTTCCCCACCACTATCATTTCTACCAACACTGACATCTTTCCAGCTGAACTTTCCAACCCATTCCTATTCTCCACTCTTCTTTCGCAATCTTCCTAGCAGCAGTGTCCAGGGCTATCTACCCACAGGAGTATATTTGAGGGTCTCTGTCCTTTCCCACAAAAGGAGTGGTGTCTCTGAACTTCAATGGGACCTTGGTTCTTGATGTATGAAAATACTCCATTCTCCCCCAATTCAGTTTGTCCCACGTACCAGATTTTTTTTTTGACTGGGTTTCTCTATCTATGCAATCTATCTCTAATTGTAGAACTAATTCTACTACTGATTGGCCAAGAAGCTTTGACCTATCTTTTTACCAACTTGGTAGTCCTCAGGTATCCTAATCACCCCACCCCCTCCTGGGGCCTCATAATTTTGGTGGTGGACCTAGGGGTGACATTCAATCACTATCTAGAATTTTTAACTATGGCTCTGTTTATTACATGAGTTTTCTTCCTTTTTTTTTTTTTTCAAATTTTCACCGATTTCTATTTAGATGCTTTCTTCTGGTGTGGAGTTGACCCTGATTTCCTTAAAATTTATGCCAGCAGAAAACAAACTACACCATGATGGTATAACATTTGGACACTAGGTTAGATATCTGTCTGATGGGACAAATTTACAAGTGGCCCGTGTTCATAGTGATATTGCTCTTGGAAAGGTAGTTATAAAATGGCTATGTTTATGGCTCCCCACCTCTCACCCTAAGTTAGAGAGTGAAACTCTGCAATAGTGGACTGAGGTTTAAGAACCAAGCCCTACTAGGAATGTTACTATCTCATATGTGACTCCCAGACCTGCCTTGTGCCCTTCTACTATGAACAAAAAAACACCAGACAACTTAAGGACGAAGTCAACCAAAGGGGTTTTTAAGGAATAATATTAAGTCCATCAAACATTCTTTAAAAGAAATTTAAGGACACAAATAAGCAGAAGTAAGACAAGGGCAGGGTAGGGACTACCCTAATGCTCCTGTCTGTATTTCTCCCAGTGCTGTAGTTACTAGAATGACTGACTGGAATAAAACACATTCACACACACACACACATATCTGTATGCCCATTTTGAGATCACTACTTGTGATCTTCAAAAAAGGAATTTAAAATGCCCAGATACCACTTGCCATGGTCAGCATGCAGTTACAGTAGGCCCACCTCCTCTTCTCTGTAGAGACACACTGCCAAAACATACACTGAACATGAAAAAAACCTCTGCTCTTCAGTTCTGACACCATGTTAGCTTTCTCTTTTCTCAAGATAGGAAGAACTACAACTCCTAGTGTCTTTGGGGCCAGCCAATATCTCACCAGATGTTGTTACACTGGAAAGCCTTCAAGTACAGTCCAAAAACAGACTGACTACATATCCTTTCCTCAGATCATCCTGACTTGCTATTTCCCACACACCCAACACTACATCTTTAATCTCTATACCTTCGTACAAATCATCCCCCAAAAGAAATGGAGGCACAGTACTTAACTTGAATATTTTCTTCATGGAGCCATCCTAATGCTTCTGGATTCTAATTTCTTCATTTCACTGGTAGATAATTTAGTCTGTGAAATTTTCTGAAAGTGAAGGGAAAGTGGAAAGAAACTGAAATGTCCAAAATATTAATTTTTATCTCAGACCAAATGGACTGATTCCACAGGTTTTGTCACCAGAAATATGTGCTATTATTATATAGAAAGACCTTTCCTTCTCCCTGCCCCCAACTCTAACCTGAAAATAGATACTAGTGTTGGTTTTTGAGGGGAAAATATAAGTAGGTCTATGCTTATATGGCAACAAAAAATTTCCTAGTTTGGTTAATTCAAACAAATAGCAAATTTATGGAATAGTTTATAAAAGGCAACATTTAATAACACTTAATGGTTTGCAAAGCACTTTACATATGTTATTTCATTTGATCATCACAACCACCATTTGAAGTAGGTGTTAGTACATATATAATAGTTTTGTAGCTCACAGGGACCTTAGAGATGATTTAGTGCAATTCTATTCCCAAATTTCCCCATTCCCTCTTTTACAGATATGAAAACCCAGAGCCAGAGTTAGAGTCCAAATCCAAATCTCTTGACTCAAAATACAGCACTTTACCTTGCCGCTAAATCAGTACAGGAAAAATCAAACTATTATTTGGCAATATGCAGCAACAATAATTTGTTTTTTCACTCAAATTAATCTAACGGCTGTACAAATCTACAAAATGTCCACCTTTTCTGAATGTTAATGATATCAGATGAATTCGGCATGTTTGTTGGTTCTGTTTTTCTTTGTAAGAAATGTACCCCACTCCCTGCCACAAACTCCCAAAGGCCTACAAAATTAGCCCCTGAAAGCTTAGAGGTTACACAAGGAAAGATTCTGAGGTAGTGTTCAGGAGGGCTGAGATATCTAGGAATGATTATATAAAAACAAAGAACATCAATAAATCAATAAAACCTTTTTTAAGTTGCTCTTTAAAAGAATTTTCTAGTTTTCAAGCAGTTGTCTTGGTATCTAATAGGCACAGTCTTAAAGAGATGGGGGCTGTTTAGCATGTTTTTGTGCATAGTGGAAAATCTGAATGAAGATTCCAAAACATGATTGACCTTGTTCATCATAGGTAATTAGATTGTCCTGGAAGCCACAGGAGTGGTACTAAACACCAATGCAGACTGCATCCCCTTCATGTGTTTTCATCTGTGTGATTCTTTTCTAAGTCTATATGTAAATTCTTTGAAAGAACCATGTAAAATCCTTGAGGCCTTCCCGTTTTTGGTTTCTGTGCTTCACTTTTACTATTTCATGTAGTATAACACTCAGTTGTTTTTATCATTGAGTTGTTTACATTATATCCAACCCATGGTTACCTCCTTTGGGCTTTTCTTGGCAAAGATACTGACCTGGTTTGTCATTTCCTTCTCCAGATAATTTTACAGATGAGAAACTGAGGCAACCAAGGTTAAGTGACTTGCCCAGGGTCACACAGGTAGTAAGTGTCTGAAGCCAAATTTGAACTCAGGAAGATGAGTTTCCTTAATTCTAAGCCCAGTGCTCTACCCACTATACCACCTAACTGTCCTCAACACTCAGACTTTCTTGCTATTTCTCACTCTTTATAAATCATTTGTTTTTCTCATTATCAATTTTCTTTATGATACATATTTTATATCACTTAGGATTGTTGATTTACATCTAGAAGGGAAGTTAAAAATCTTATAGGTTAGCTGCCTCTTTTAACAAGTGAGGAAACTGAGAACCTGAGAGATGAATTTACTTGGTATACACAGGTAGTAATTATCAGAGCTGAGATTTGAAACAAGGCCTTTGTTGCCAAATGTATTCTATTTACTAGTACATAATACAGCACGATGCCTAAAACTATCAAGCAACGTTTTAATGCCTTTTGGAAAGCCTGTGATTTTGATTCTTCTAGGAGAGTGTCCTATGATAAAAAGTTATAATCAATAATCAACAAGCAATTACTTAAGAGCCTACTATGTGCCAAGCACTGTGGTAAGTACTGGGGATACAAAAACCAAAATAAGACAGTCCTTGACCTCGAAAAGCTTACCTTTCATAAGCATAATAGAGAATTACCATAGAGAATACTCTTAAGATGAAGGGCTTTTGAAGCAGTAAGCAGCTTAGGTTATGGTAATTCATCATAATCTTTAGTGGTTAAGACCTGGAAGCTATACTAATATGCCCAGGATGATCCAGGCTGACATATTTATAGGCACATATCCATTTTCCCTACCATGTATAAGGTATAGCCTTTGTCCACAGGAAAATTAATTTTTGATAACATAAAGATCACACAGTAAAGTGTCACATCTACCTGCTAAATAAACAGTATCATTAATTTATTAAAAATCAAGAACACGGTGGTATTTATCCTGGTATTTATCCTTTTATTAAAAATATTCAGACTACAGAAAACAAGAGTATTAGAACTTTTGTATTTTTCTAGTATTCATCTGCTAAATTATACATTGCTCTTACAAATAGTAATTTGTTGGTTTATAAGGTGTAAGTAACATTTTCTTGAAATCTATTTCATCAATACACAAGTAGCATATGGCATTTTATTTGCTGCTTTTGTGAATGTAATCATTCATCATTATGCCATTCTAATTTGTCTCTATATTATCACTAGTGTGTTTAACTTTTAATAGGTAAGCTTAAAACAGAAAATCAACTAGAGCATCTACATCAATTATGGGAATTATATAATTCCTGGGTGAAGCATTGACAGGTCCTGTAATAAGCTAAACCTTTCGATGAGGCCCATCAACTTTGATTATAATGGAAGCTACAGTTTTCCCCTGGTATTAATTATTTTTATTCATTTGATCACCTTTCACCTAAGAAAACTAGAGATTAAATTTGAATTCAAATATAGGAACCAACATCACTTACTGTAAATAAATTTTTTTCAGTTTAGTTAATGGTATGTCAGTTGTTGAGCTGGAAATATATCCCTGCTGAAAGCAAGCTTTCCACTTTAATTTCATCTTAGGAGATGGCATCTGTGTCTATGTGCATGAAGAACTTTGTTCTAAAATGAAAGCACTTGAATCAGTATTCAAATATGATCTAGACTAGCTGAATTCCTCTCTGTTCTTGTTTGCCTATTTCTAGTTTCATTTACTGTGAAATGTCATTGCTGTAATAAAAAGAAGTAATAACTAATACGAAAGAAAAAATTCTGGAATGAGCCATCAGCAAATGTTTGATGTCCCTTCTGTTTATCATAAAACAAAGACAGTCATTGATTTTCCCCGTGACCTCACCCAATTTTCCTTTCATTTTTTTCCTTTAAAATATTACTGCTGCCTCTCTTGATTCAGCAGCCTACAAAGGCTTAGACGGGGAAAATCGCTGAAAATATGTGATATGACCATGAGTACCTACAAATGTGTTTGAGTAGAAATTCTCTATGTATTCTAGTCTTGTCAAGTTGAACGTTTAAGTCATCAAAATGCATAGGATTACAAATTTAAAAGTAGAAGGAAGCCAAAAGGTAATCTATCCTTCCCCTCATTTTAACAGATGAAGAAACTGATGTCCAGAATAGCTAGAGAGATCAATAGTAAAAAAAAAAGAAAGTGAACAAGTCCATCCTCTTCATGGAGTACTATATTTTGCATCTCTTGAAGGTAATTATTAGCTGTTGCTGCCCATTAGGTCATAGAATTACAGATCTAGTGCTGTTAGTGGCCTTACAAGCATCTATTCCATTTTCCTCTACTCATAGATCAGGTAACAGAGTCAAACAGAGGTTAAATGATTTACCCAAGGTCACACAGGTAACTATCCGAGTGAGTAGCAGAGCTAGAATTTGAAACCAAAGGTGAGATTTCCATCTGGACACTCCAAAAAAGAAAAAAAAATACACACACACACACACACACACACACACACACACACACACACACATATATATACACATTCCACTGGACCACACTGCCTCCCACTTAAAGATTTTTGATTGTTTGTTTTGGGGGAGGGAAGAGAAAATCTACACATGAACACTTTGCAATAAGGGTTCAATTGTTTTGTTTTCTTTTCCAAAAAGAAAAATCATAGATTTATGGAATCAGAATTAAGTTTTAAAGGTGAAAGTTTGAATAGTTAAGCCATACTAAGTGAGACTCTTTTTTTTTTAAAGAAAATTCCTGACACATGATGTCACAGATATCCTTGGTAACTTACTTTGACACCTAAAGATCCTACCTCAAAGGAAATTCTTGGTAAGTAGTCTAAGCATTTAGAGACTATCATGATTGCTTTCTTTAGTGTGACTATGAGTGAGTAACTTAATCCCTGAATATCAGAAAAATCTTACCAACTAGAATATAGATGAGTTAGAATTTACAGTTGGAAAAAAAGATCTCCAAACTGAGATAAACATGAGTTTTTGATGGATATTAGAACAATAACAACAACCATCATTATCCTCCCTAGAATTAATTTTTTTATTTATTCCCTCAAATATTTATTGTAAGATGTTCTTTCTTTTACTTTTACTTTTCTTTACTTTTTCTTTTTTTTTTTTTAATTGAGTCTTCCTGTCTCACCCAGGCTAGAAATTCAGTGGCTACTAAGGGGCTTGGTCCTATGATCAGCACAAAAGCTTTGACCCTATGAAACTGTTCCAGTCCATCCCTCCTTAGCCAGACTCTGGTTTCCTTACTCTCAGAGGTTCACCATATTGGTGCCAGAGTTAGTGTAGGTGCCAAATTGGCCATAGCCCTACTGAAGCTTATCATTCCCAAATTCAAGCAATCCATCAGCATCAGCCTCCCACAGTAGCTGGGGCTACTCATGCATGACACCATACATAAGACACGTCCATTGAGCTAGAACTTGAAGGTAAAAAAAAGACATAGTTCCTCTCCTAACTCAATTTACAATTAAATAGGGAACATATTTCTCCTATTACTTATTTATTATCTCATTGGGTCTTCCCTCTGTTAGTGCAGATTGTTACTTATGATCAATAGCTTTTTAACCTATATGATTCTGTAGAGTATATGCAAAGGATTTTCCAATGCATTAAAAAATTTCCTTTCTGGTTATTTTGACATGTTGTGGATAACAGTGGAGCATCAGGTACCACTCTATTGTCCTTTCATTCATTCTAATCATATCCTTCTCCCATGACTTTCCTTACAATTATTTTTGAATGTAGATAATTATTGGAAAGATGCCATTATCTTCATGAGTCCACTGTGTATTAATTCATTGGCCTTTGGATCACCCTCAACTTATTTACTTAATTTATTCAATTATTTATTTGTTTGTTTATGGATTTAATCATTCATTTAGTAATTTCATTATTTAGTAAATTTGTTTTACTTATTCACTAAGTTATCTATTGATCCCTTTATTTACTTATTTATTTGTTTGTGCCCCCTCCATAGATTGTTGTTCTCCAATAATAACAACCAGAGGGAACTGCTTGGGGTTGTTACAGGTACTGACAGGCTAATTTAATGGACTAGTCTTTAATTCTATGCCATAGTTTAGAAAATTGGCAATCATTTTTTCACATAGTTTTTATGTATAGATTATTATAACAATCTTCTTGAATACTCATGGATTTCATTGAGGAAGTTCCGTAACATTGAAGGACCTGATGCAATCAGAACAATATCATCTGTCATCAGGAAGATTTGCAAAACTTCTCTATCTCTAGGGATTCCCACTTCTTTTTCAGAAGATTCTCCATGATGGTGGCAAACATTTTTGAGAACACACATCTCTTTGTATTATGATTCACTTGACATTACTAACATCATTGAACAATGACCTCTCTGATTGCGTCCATCAAGGAATATTATATGATCTTAGCAAAGATATGGGAGGCCGGATGTGTTGTAACACAACACATTTCACCCTTCCTCAATGGGTTCTTGTGTCCTTAGGGGATTGGGATTGTCTCCCTTTTGCCATACACTCATCTCCCCTGACTTTTTTCCCTCGATTGTATATGATCCACGCCATTTAATTCCATTTAACCACTTACTAGTCAAATTAGCTTTTACAAAGGAAATATTGATTTCAAAGTTATAACAAAAACACAAACAAACATGAAAACATTTTCCCTATCACTTTAGAGTTATATATTCTCTATACCCCCTCAATGTTCAGAAAGGAGAGAGACATTAGGTTCACAGATTAATTCAGTTTCTACATATCATTAATCTTTCCAAGTTCCATGTGCAAAGTCCCCCTTCCCACTCCTAGTTTACCTCCTGGCATTCTGGATTCTCAATGCTTCCCTGCTGGACTGAATGCATCATCCAAGCTGGAATACAAGGCTCCAAGCTCCACATGGCTCAAAATCCTGAGTTACAAACTCTACTCCTTGCACCTAGAAATGAAAAAGACAAACAAAACAAGATCAAAACCCTAAGCCATTGTAAAGGTTTACCAAGATGATGGTGATTCTTCCTACTCAGCTTATTGCACTGTGTCCCTGCTCTGAATATATGAGTCCTAGACCCCTGGATACCACTGAAAAGCCAGAACAACTGTACTTCAGTCATGTAGATTTAAAAATGCAGACAGCTCCAACTATGCAACCATTGGAAATAGGCTGTTTCTAACCATTTAGTAGGATAATGCAAAATGCCCGCACATGCATCAGTGGACACACAAGAAGCAAGTCCCTGGTGGCTCCATTATGGGCCCTACATCTTAGGTGATTTGGGCATTTGCCGAACCCCATTACATAAGCTGCATCTCTTTGATTCCCCTTTATGATGTTAAAGATGCTCTCTAGATTATGGAATCATTAGTAAAAGCCTCACTATTCCTTTACTACATATTCATAAAAGATGACTTCAATACAGATGTAAATCATTTATATGAAAGTTTCAGAAGAGAAAGTAAAGATAAGGGGTCAGTATCTGTTTAAGTTTTCTTTATCTCTTTACTTCAAGGAAAAAAATATCATTTCCCATTATTTTGATAGCTTTTTTTTCTCTGTATTATCTTGTTAATATGGTCCAGGAATAATTTCAAAATTATATCTCTTGCAGCACAGATTTTTTTTTTTTGTCTATATTAGATCTGGTACAACAACTATTCCTGATGTCATCTTCTGAGGTACCATTTCTCCTTCATTTAGCATATCACGGTCCAAATGTAGTGCCTTCTCTGTCACAGAAAATGAAAATAGATTGCTATAGAAACATGGACAAATGTGCTCCCCTTTATATCTGTTGTTCTCCTGCCAGTTTTGTCTGTGAATGCCATATATGATGTAGCATATTTGGGCCTCCTGCCAAGCTGTTTGTAGCAGCAGTATGGTGTAGTAGATAGTGTTGAAGTCAGGAAAGCAGGAAAGCTCCAAATCCTGCTTCCTACTTGGAAGCTATGTGATTTATGACTGTCCCCTAATGTTTATCTTTATTCTCTGATAACACATCTAATAATACTTGTAGTATCATACGAGGTTGTTAAAGACTTGAATGGGATAACATATATAAAATGTTTTGGAAACCATAACATATTATATACACTTTAGCAACATTTTAAAAAATGATTTCTTTTCATGTCTACTATTTTCCTTTGAACATCAAACCTAACCTAATATTTTTCCTGGTATTATCTGTTCAAGTCTAAAGGATTTTAAAATTGACTTCAGGTTGTTCTCTCTACATTTACACTTACTCCTGTAAATCACTTTGAGATGAGTAATGAATATAATTGCAGAGTGACTAAAAGGGCTTGTGGTTTCCCAGGGGAAGTAATTATTAATCATCTGCCTCCATCTGTACCTAGAAGATGGCTGTGTTTCCCACTTTTCCTGGACTGACCAGTTTCCCCAGCCTGTATTTATGTTGCTACTGCAACCTTGATTCCTGCCCCAACTATCTTTTTTTTTTCCTTTCATGTAAAAGGGAATAGACAACCCAGTAATAGAGGCAGGAGGAGAACAAATGGATGAAAAGAGATACTTCATTGGATATACAATAGCCAACAATAGGCATGTATACTGCCAGATCAGAAATGACTTTCCTGCTTAATTTCCTTCCTCCTTATGGGAAGGATGGAGAGTCAGAAGTCAGAAGTGTTCCACAATTGTCAGAGTGTGTCCAGCATAAAAGCAGGGGAGAAGAATGTGTCTCTGAGAGTCACTTTAGTCAACTCACCAATCATTGTTCTTATCATCAGAGCAAACACCTTCATCAGCATGGCAATGTGGCAACTCACCAATGTCTGTTTGAAAGTGAGAGCTAGTTTGGGTGGAAAATTTGGTTGACTGGAATCTCACTACAATGCATGAAGATAGAAAGTGCCAAACCTGCTTTCTTACTTCACTCTTTCTAGTATCTTTCCCCTAGAACTCCCCATTGAAAAAAATCCCAGAATTTCTAAGCTCCTCATCATTGCTGATAGATACTGGAGCAGTGTCTACATAGCGACACTGGACTACATAAATCAACAAACATATATTAAATACTCACTATAGATAAGGTACTCTATTAGGTGCTATGGATACAAAGACCAAAAAAAAAAGAGAGAGAGAGAAATCAAACTTTCAAGGAGTTTATATTTTACTGGGGGTTATTATATCCTCCTTTATAGTGTTTTACAAGTAAATTTGTATTCTAAAATACTCTTGCTTCTGATTGCTATATCTCTCTATTCCATAAAGAAACCAAATATTGGTGGGCTAAGGCCATTTCCAAGCTCTCTCTCTCGTAAATAACTCCATTTATATTAGCAAAGTTTGCAGGAGATAATGATTATCAAGGCCAATATACTTACTCTCTTTCATTTCTCATTTTTTAACATCAATGCCTCATTTGCATGTCAGGTTAAAGATGTTGCAATTGTTCACAGTGTCTTCTTACCTTATTTTTTTTTCTGAACTGGAAGGAATCTTAATGGACAGCTAGTCCAACTCCAGGAACTTAGGATAAGAGAGTTTAAAGGACTTATCCAGGGTCACATAGCCAACAAGCATTTGAGATGTCCATCAAAATCTCCTCTACCCCATGCTGCCTCAATAGAATGAGGGCCATTTAAAATTATTGTTTGGGTCATGGGCTATTAGAAGTTAACCCATGAGTCACAAACTTTTTTTGTGCTTCTTAGTTTTCAGGTATTAGATTAACTTAATCACTGGAGCTCTACTTAAAGTTTCTCCACTACAAGAGAACTGACTAGAGCTTACACTCCATTCCAATCACCTAAGGTCATCAGCAGGATAAAATGTAGAATATAAAGGGGATATAAAGACATTTGTTTAGGACTTTGGGAGAGTTAGAATGAGGGTAATATGCCATATAGTTTCACCACACTTCTTTGTTTCCAAAGCAAATGGGAAAGGATAATATTTCCCAAAAAGATCTCACTGGCCTCACTGTTGTCTACTCCATAATCTCCCAATAAGGTATGGCAATATTTATTTCTTCATTAAAGATAAAAATTAAACAATATAAATTATTGAGTATGGGCCCAATGATGGCACTTTATTAAAGTTAATTGTTGGGATGAAATGAGGAAGGGGAAAAAAGGAAAGGAATAAGAATTTCTATGAGCCCCTGTCATATGCCAGGCACTTTTCTAGATGCTTTAAAAATATTATCGACACTCACAAGTCATTAAATAGTTAATAAGGATTGACTTACTTAGCCCTAACATAGAAAAGACATACTACAAGTATACAGTGGCATTTATCTTCTCTGAAGGCCTCTCTCATCTCCACATAGAAATGCCTGCATTAACAGGACAAAGTGGGGTGACAAGAGCATTTTTAATGTGGTCTTTAGGCAGTCACCAAGTTGGAGATATTTTGGCTCCACAAAAATAGAATTTTTTTTTTTGGCCTGATTACCAGATCAAGTGACCAGGAAGTTTTAGGTAGGAGAGTAATGGACCAATCAGGTCTTATGAACAATTTTGTCATATTTGGGGGGAAAATAATTTGGTGATAGGGTGAGATGGGGAACTTGGTAAGTATTGGCCCAATTATAATACAATTACTTGATATTAAGTATAATGTGTGTCTCAATTGGAAGGCAAAGATTCTCACTAAGTTAATCACCTATTGTAGCAGGCAGTTACATGGCCAAGAATTCCCCAAGACACCTCACTCCCCAGGTTCATTGCAGAGAAGAGGAAGCTGGCCTTGAAGTACATCAAAAACTGGTAATGGTGATTTTTCCATTTTTCTGTAGAGCTCACCTTTACACTTGAGCAGTTGGTGCTCTTCCATGTACGGAAGGATACCCCAAGGTAGACAATGATACCTTTATTATACTGTTACTGATTATCTGACAAATGAATACTGAGAATGAGGCTTGAAATAAAGTAATTTGTACATTGCACTGACTCTCAAACCTACAACATCTTCATGAATATTACACATAGTATCCAACTTATAAATGGATAACAAAATTTTCACATAAAACATTAATTTCTGATCAGACTTTTGGTGAAAATCATAGGATCATAGAATTTTTTTAGAACTAGGAAAGTCTTTAATAATCTAGTTCAGAGAACTCATGTTATAGAGATCATTTAAGTTATATGCCCAGTTATTTTCTTTGCATATTCCCAAAAGCTATTTTGTATCATATTCCTTTTAAGATTAAATTCCATATTTTCTGTAATATTCTAGCCATGCTTCAGTCTCCATGTTTTGCCACCATGTTTCATCAACCTTCATTCTCTTCTCCATTATTAGTGCTTAATAAGTTCCTGTTGACTTGATTTGAGTTGACATATGCCCAAAGATATATATATATATATATACACACACACATATATATATTTAATTTTAGATTCCTTCTGGGATTCTTTATGATCTTCAAAACAACATACTTGAACAAACTTATATAAGTATTGCACCGCCATTGAATGCTGACTTCCTTGAATTAATGGATCAACCTTATTTTTACTGTAAATATTACTTCTTTCAGCCCATTTCCAAGTCTTCTGTATTCCTTCACCATCTCCTCAACTGAGCTATCAACAGAAATTCCTTTTTTCACATGTTTCCAGGCTGATTGTATTTACTATTACCTATATGTCCATAGTTGAGCTCTTAGTATCAAGTAAAATTTTAACAATGTACAATAAACCCCAACAATGAACAAATACAAAGGTAAATATGATATGATCAAGGAAGCACCAAATTTGCATGTAGGCTAAATTGAGTCTATATGACTCTTACTACCTGTCTGATTTTCCTATTGGATCAATTATGTGATGTTATTGAATGGGTTTTGCAATGATTAATTCTTAGAGGCTGCTTATTTCTTCCTAAGCATAATCCTTATAATAATGATGAGTTAATCAGTGAGGCTTTTTCTGGGTTGGGGGAGATAGATAGAGACAGAGAGACACAGAGAGAGACAGAGATGGAGGCAGGGAAACAGACAGAGGAGGGGGATAGAAGAGGGGAAAAGATGAATAGGAGGAGGGAGGCAGGGAGAGAGGAAGAAGAAGAGAGGGAAAGAAAGGAAGATACAGGGAGAAGAACCAAGAGAAAGTAGCACATAATCCAATTAATTAAGCTTGGGTTTAAAAAATAGATGATTAAAATAAGCAGAAATATTAATTTACTCCAACTTGAGGTACCTTGAGGAAAACTGGGTATACAGAATCAATGCTTTTGAATTGTAGTGTTGGAGAAGACTTTTAAGAGTTTCTTGGATATCAAGGAGATCAAATCAATCAAAACTTAAAGAAATTAATTCAGGCTATTCACTGGAAGGTCAAATACTGAAGTTGAAGCTTAAATACTTTGACCTCTTAATGAGAAGATAGGATTCATTAGAAAAGACCCTGTTGTTGGGAAAGACTGAAGGCAAAAGAAAAAGGGGACAGCAGAGGATGAGATGGATACTGTCATGGAACCAATGAACATGAACTTGGACAGACCTGAGGGATGTGGATGACAGAAGTGCCTGGCATACTATGGTCTGTGGGGTCATTGTGTTCATATAGTTCCTGGGTTTGTCATGGCAGGTAGACTGTCACCTATTTTATAATGTTTATAGTTATTTTAAATGGAATTACTCTTTCTATCTCTTCCTGCTGGGTTTTGTTGGTAATATATAGAAATGCTAATGATTTATGTGGGTTTTATATGATATTCTACAACTTTGTTAAAGTTTCTAATGTTTCAACAATTTTTTATTTAAATTGATTCTCTAGTGTTTTCTAAGTATACCATCACATTATCTGTAAAGACTGATAGTTTTGTTTCATCATTCATTTTTATCCCTTCATTTTATTTTTCTTGTTTTATTGTTATAGGTAGTAATTCTAGTACAATATTGAATAAAAGTTTCATGTCTGATCTTATTGGGAATGCTTCAAGTTTATTCCTATTATGGATAATGCTTGTTCTTGTTTTTAGATAGATACCACCTATCGTTTTAAGAAAGTCTCCATTGACACTAATGCATTGTAGGTGGAATTGTGAAATGATCCAACCATTTTGGACAGCAATTTGGAACTATGCCCAAAGGGCTATAAAAATGTGCATACCCTTTAACCCAACAATAGCAATTCTAGGACTATATCCCAAAGAGATCATAAAAATGGGAAAAGGACCCACATGTACAAAAATATTCATAGCAGCTCTTTTTGTGGTGGCCAAGAATTGGAAATTGAGGGGATGCTCATCAACTGGGGGATAACTGAACAAGTTGTGGTATATGAATGTAATGTAATACTATTGTGGTATAAGAAATGATGAGCAGGTAGACTGCAGAAAAACCTGGAAAGACTTGTATGGACCAATGCTGAGTGAAGAGAGCAGAACCGGGAGAACGTTGTACACAGTAACAGTCATGTTGTACAATGACTAACATTGATAGATTTGGCCGTTCTCAGCAATGTGATGATCTAAGACATCTCCAAAAGTCTCATGATGGAAAATGCTATCTACATCCAAAGAAAGAACCATGCAGTTTGAATGCAGATTGAAGCATACTATTTGTTCTTTTTTTCCTTCTATTTTTTTTTGTTTACTCTTTCTAGTGGTTCCTTCTATTTGGTTCTAATTCTTCCTTACAACATGACTAATGTGAAAATATGTTTAATAGAAATGTATATGTATAGCCTATATCAGATTGCACACCATTGTGGGGAGGGAGGGGGAGAAAAATTTAAAACTTGAAAGCTTATGGAAATGATTGTTGATAAATCAAAATAAATTAATAAATATCATGATTTTGTTTTAAAAAAGAAAAACTCCATTGATTCTTATGCATTCTAGTGTTTTAATAAGAATGAGTGTTATATTTTGTGAAAAGCTTTCATTTTTTGGATCTACTCATATGATCATATGATTTCTGTTGTTATTGTTATTTATATGGTCAATTATGCTGATATTTTCCTAATATTGAACCTGCCCTGCATTCCTGGCATAAATCCCTCCTGGTATTGGTATATGACCTTTGTGATATGTTGCTGTAATCTCTTTGCAAGCATTTTATTTAAATTTTTTGCATCAACATTCATTAGGAAATTGGTCCATAATTTTCTTTTTCTGTTTTTGCTATCCCTGCTTTAAGTATCAAAACTATATTTGTACTGTAAAAGAAATTTTATAGGACTCTTTTTACCTATTTTTTCAAATAGTTTATATAGACTTGGGATTATTTGTCCTTTGTTGGTAGAATTCACTTGTAAATTCATCTAGTCCTGGGGAATTTTTCTTAGGGAGTCCATTTATGGCTTATTTAATTTCTTTTTCTCAGATAGGGTAATTTAAGTATTCTATTTCCTCTTCTATTAATACATAAAATTATTTTTTGTGTAAATATTCACCCATTTCACTTAGATTTTCAGTTATACTGGAATAAAAGTGGGCAAAATAAATCATAATAATTGCTTTTATTTCATATTCATTGGTAATATATTTCCCCTTTTCATTTTTATACCAGTAGTTTGGTTATCATCTTTTTTTAAAACAAATTTAATAATCATCTATCATTTAAAAAAATAAAACCAGCTCCTAGATTGATTTATTAGTTCAATGGTTCTATTACTTTCAATTTCTCTAATCTGTCTTTTTATTTTCAGGATTTTCATTTTGGTGTGTAATTGGGAATTTTTAATTTGTTCTTTTTCAATTTTTTAGTTGCACATCCAAATCATTGATCTGTTCTTTCTCTCTTTTATTGATATACACATTAAGAGAAATAAATTTTCCCTTAAGTACTTCTTTGGCTGCATTCCACAGATTTCAGAATGTTGTCTCACTATTGTCATTTTCTTTAATGAAATTATTGATTGTTTCTATGATTTGGTCTTTGACCCACTCATCTTTATAATTAGATTATTTAGTTTCTAATTAACTTTTAATCTATGCTTCCACAGTCCTTTTTAAAATTTTTATTTATTGTATTATGGTCTGAAAAGGATGTATTTTATATATCTGTTTTTCATTATGAAGTTTTTATGCCCTAATACTTGGTCACTTTTTTTTAGGGTGACATGTACAGCTGAAAATTAAAAAGCATGCACCTTTCTATCTCCATTCAATTTTCCCCAGAGGTCTATCATGTTTAACTTTTCTAAAATTGCATTCATCTCCTTGACTTCTTTCTAATTTATTTTATGGTTAGATCTACCTAGCTCTGAGAGGGGAAAGTTGAGACCTCCTACGAGTATAGTTTTACTTCCTATTTTAACCATCAATTCATTTAACCACTATAAAAATCTGTTTGGCAGAAATTAGCTATAGACCAACATTTCACATCTTATACCTCAAAAAAGACAAAATGGGCATATGATTTAGAAATAAAAGATGATATCAGAAACAAATTAGGGGAGGATAGAATATTTTGCCTAGGGATTAGAGAAGAATTTATGGCCTAACAAGAGAAAGTACATTATGGGATATAAAATGTCAAATGTTGATTACAATAAATTAAAAAGAAATTTCACAAAAAAACCAATGAAGCCAAGATTATACAAAAAGCAGAAAATTGGCAAAAAAATTGCAGCAAATTTTTATGATAAAGACCTCATTTCTCAAATACATATAGAACTATATATATTCTTTTGAACCAATTTAAATATGAGGTTCAAGCATTGTCTGCCCCTCCCTTACTCCCTGAACCATTTCCCCATTCACTACAAAAGCTCTTCCTTGCCCATCTCTTTAATCTGAGATAATTTCCCCCATTCTTCCTCACTTTTCTTCCTTCTTGTAGAGAATCTTTCTTTCTTCCCTATCTATTTCTTGATTTGGAATTTTACTTTCATGTTATGCTTTCTTCTCTGTGGGACACTATCTCAAGACTTCAGGCTTCTGTTTTCAGAGAGAGTTCTGGAGGATTTTCAGTGCTTCCAAGGAGGCATCATTGGGAGAGATGTGTAGCCACTGCTCTGTTTTGCACTCTGGTCCTTACTCAGAAGGTGCCCATGATCCCTTGGGATTGCATTTGATATTATACCTCAGGGTCTCTGATCCCTTGGCACCAGAGGTGATACTGACCCTTATGTTTTCCATTCCATCTTGACTGAAAGTGTTCTTCTCTGCCTCTGAACTACAACCCAAAAGTGGGAACAAGCAATGAAGTTGCCAAATATCTTCTCATCATGTGTCCAGTTGCAGCTCAGCGTCCCTTATAGTCTCTGACTATTTGCCAGGTACCCTTACCATCTCTGGCTTGGTGCCTCCTGAAGCTGCTTCTGCTTCTATTGCCACCTCCTAGTACCACCACTGGTGTTTTATCTCTGTGGGGTCCAGGTCAGCCTCTACCCTCATATCACAGATGTCTCATTTCAAACTCCTATTTTATTTTGACCTGGAAGAATGTCTCACTATGACTTTTCGTTTGCTCTGCTACTATAGAATTCTTTTTGAGGCATTATTTTAAAGCTTTTTGGAGGGGAATGTTGGAAGAATTTGACTGCTTCCTCTACTCCATCATCTTGGCTCCCTAAGAACTTTACATTCTCTCTCTGTCTCTCTTTCTCACTCTGTGTGTGTGTGTGTGTGTGTGTGTGTGTGTGTGTTCTTATTATTTATATAATACCAGGCTCTTATACTAGATAAGAAACTTACAAATCAGTACATTTTCTGCAATTTTCCATTTTAGAAAGTTGCCTGGGGGCACTAGGTGGGTAAATGACTTTCCTATGGTCATATGTTCTCGGGCATAAGAGAACAAAAATGCTTACCTGTCCATCTCAATGTTAATGCTTTCTTTCAGAGATTTATTTCAATTTGCCTTCAATTTATTCCAAATATAGCTTGTTTGTACATAGTTCTTTGCATGTTGTCTCCCACATTAAATAGTGAAGTCTTTGAAGCTGGGTATATTTTTTACCTTTCTTTGTATCTCCAATGCTTATCATGGTGCCAGACACATATTAGGTGCTTTAAAAGTGCTTGTTGATTTGATTTTCCAAAGGACCTCATACTTTTTGTGTCTTAAAATTACAGACTGTTAGAGCTGGAAGGAATTTGGAAAACATACAGTCCAAAACCTCTAGTTTCATAGATTTTTCATTTTTTCAATAAATATTGAAACAGCAAACAAGATCTTAAAATATGAATTTAAAGCAAATTTCATTGGATATTCATTGCTCCAATGAGAGAAAAACACATTATTGATTATATAATTATGATGACGGTTTACTATAAAGGCTGCACTGACTTAGCAAATGTTTATAAAATAATATCTATTTCAGAAAAAAAAATGTTTTGTTGTTGTTGTTGGGCAAGACGGGAAGAAGGAGTAATATGCAATAGCCATAATGTTCTAATTACCAAAAATTTTCTTTGACAAGTCAGAACTTCAACTCCAGACATGCAAGTAGTTGCTTGGAAACATTCAATATGTCTAAAAGTTTATTTAATTTTCATTGAGAAATCAAGTCGGATGTACCCCTACAATCTAGATTTTTAGACTTGAAAGTATTAGTGTCACACAACAGTCAGTACCGAAGTCTTTATGAAGAGTCAAATATGCTTGATGCCATTCACAAATGCTGCTCTTCATGTGGGAATTTTCCATTGGAAAGAGCCCTTATAGGATTTCAGTGAACACCTGATGGGAGAGTCCAGATCACACATTTATATCATTGAGCTGCACCAAATGTTGAATTGGCAAAGCACCTGCTTGAACATATTTCTTTCAATGTCAATGTCAGACAAGAGGGAGGATACATTTCTTGGAAAGAGAAAGGGAAATTGCTACCAAAAAACCATGTCTCTTTCATCTGAGTCAAAATTTGGAATGACAAGGTGTGTTAACAGTGATTGAAATGCTTGCCAGATGTCATTCCTTAGATAGAATTGTTCTTTCAAATAAAATTAATACTTTCCTATGCTTAAAATATGGTAACAATTCCCATGTATTCCAAGTATAGAAGTAAAAAGAATATTTGAAGGGAGTCCATTTTGACCCATTTTTTTTAGATATGGCTAGATGAGAACTACATAGATTCCTGAAACTGGGGTCAGGAAGAACCGAGTTTGAATGTTGTTTCAGACATTTACTAACTCTATGAACCGGGGCAAGTCATTTAAGCTCCTTGTGCCTCAGTTTCCTTATCTGTAAAATAAGGATGATAGTAATAACATCTACCTCCCAGAGTTGTTTGAATAAAATGAAATATCTTTTATAAAATGCTTCACAATCTTTAAAGAGCTATATAAATGGTACCTATGTTATTAGTAATTCTTAGGTATTCATCAGAAAACAATGAGATAAAAATTTATCAAAAGTCTGTGAAAATTAAAATAGGTTATAAACAGCCTATGTGTCAAAAGTTCCTAACTGAAGTCATTAGGAGATATTTACTAAGAATTTAATCAGTCAGCCAACAATCTTTCAATGAATACTTACTATATACCATGGATTGTAAAGTGCTGGGGTTACAAAGAAAAGGAGAAATGGTTCTCTGCCATCAAGTAACTTATATTCTAATGGGGAAACAACATACAAATAACTAGGTACATGCAAAATATCCACAGAAAAGATGATCTGAATAAGTTTACTGCAATTCTAGAAATGTTTTCTATATTTAGCTATAACCATGATTTATCCCTAACAAACATCTAGATAGATGTAACTTGTCAGTTTTTCTCACCCAACATGAAGGTCTTTCATGTACTTTTGGTGCATTTCACTTTTCTTACTCATTTCCTCCACTCAGATGATCTTTGCTTTTCTACATTAGTATCTGACATTCCTCATGGGCAGTCACCAGCATTTTTTTTAAGCACAGAGGCTCACAAGGTTCAAAACATGAATGAACTTATTTACAAGTTAATGAAAATATTTAAGACTTGCTTCTGAGACCACAGAAATACTGATACAAAAACCAAATAGTTCTATTTGGATAGTGTTCCAATCAAAAATGGTCAAGGTTTGTTCCTTCTCATAAGTCTTCTGAGTCACCGTATTGCTTGTTTCCTATAGGTCTTACCTCTTTGCAATCTCAACAGAAATTTCCATTTACTTCTCTTTCACTGTTCCATTACTTCCTCAAGTAATGGAATGTGAAATAACAAGTTATTTCCACAACTATCATCTAATCTTACATTTTTCCACAATCCTCAACAGCCTACAGCTGAATAATTTTATTTTCATACTTAAATGCAGCATTTGTAAGCTCTTTTGACGTCTCATTATCCTTTATTAAGGAGTTATCAAATGTTTCCTTTGAAACAATATTTTTATTCTGTGTGCCATCTTCCCCCACTATATCATAAGCTCCTTGTGGGTAGTCACAGTGTTTTTTTTTTTTTAAATACATTTGTATCCCCAGTGCTTAGCACAGTGTCTGGCAAGTAGTAGTTGTTTAATAAATGTTTATTGAATGATTGGCCAAACTTCCTTTATGAAATCACTATCTCTTAAATACCTTACATCTGACTCCAAATATTTATTTTTCATCTTCTTTAGGTTTATCATTTTAAAGTCATAAAACACTCATATCTAAATGAACTGAGGGATCATGATGGCTTTTAGCTCTAAAATTCTCAAAATGGTCACATGTCCATTTTTTTACACTAAAACTATACTTTTTCCAGTTTTTTAAATACATAAAAGTTATTTCTCTACCTCCTTAAAACATCAATATGATTACACATAAATAAGATCTAAACTTCCATCTTTTCCATGATGATCTGAGAGTTTTTAACGGTATGACTAATTTTCTGTACAAAAATACTCAAATCCCACCTATGAGCTATTTTTCTTCATATGCATTTTAGCATTTTTATTTGGCCAAAGAAACTTACTTGCTATTTCCAAGCAACACAATATCCATCTATAATAATTATTTTTCATTATTTAACAGTCAATTTATATCTCTTCTTTACAAAAAAGTACTTTTTCTACTTCTTTCTCCACTAAAATGATAGATGTGAAAAAGGGCTTAAAGTGATAGTGTATCAGTATATGTGTCAGTCTAGTGTCTTGGGTTTCAAGGGAGCACCCCACCTCTTTTATCAACTGATTTTCTCAATTGCCCTTCATCTCCCATCTTTCCCCATGACATAGATGTTATTCAAATTATTCTGGGGTGATTCTAGAAATGTATGGATAGTTCCAGATTCTCACTAGGAAAGAGAAGCAATTTGTAGTTTGTGCTAAATTGTGTTCAAGTTAATTTTCCAAAATCAGATCTAGGAAAAATATGTGGTTTCAAATAATTGTGTCTCAGCAATAAAAAAATACATGATAGCAGAATTTCAAAGTACACTTCCCAGTCCCATGAAAATTCCTACTAAATATTTTATGCTGATCACATTGCAAAATGTTTGAGTAATTCTAACAACAACAACAACAAATCCAAGTGTTAAACTACTTTCAATTTTACATTGTTTTACATGCTTTGAATTTTTTTAATAAACAGAAAATGCCAGTGGAAACTTCCTCTATTGCTTCAGATTGTCAATTTGTATATATATATAACCCATAGTCTTAGACGGTACAGTTGCCTGGAGGCATTGAGAACTTAAATGATTTGATCATGCCTTAGATAGAATTGTTCTTTCAAATAAAATTAATACTTTCCTATGCTAATCACACAGCTAATCAGTTAGCATGATGATGATGATGATGATGATGATGATGATGATGATGATGATGATGATG